>NC_063188.1:27360142-27660142 GCF_023159225.1 Perognathus longimembris pacificus
GAAAAGATAGGAAAGAAGAAAAAAGCAAAGGTCAGATGAATGAAGAGAAAAATGAGAAAAGGATAGAAAAAAGGGAGGAAGACAGGGAGGGATTAAAGAAAAAGATGAAAAAGCCAGAAAGCAAGGATAAACGAAAGGAAGGAAGGAAAGAGAAAGAGAACAAGAAGAAAAAAGAAAGAGAGAGAGAAAGAGAGAAGGAAGGAAGGAAAGAAAACAGAGAGAAAAAATGTTTATAAGCCTAAAAAATAATAAGATGCTTAGAAATTTAATAATAAACCACTTGTACACTAAAAACTTCAAAATTCTCATGAAAGATGATACAACTCAATGGAAAGGCATTGGGGTAGATGATTTAATAATGTTAATGTTCCAGTCCTATCCAAAATGATCTTTAGAATCAATTTGATCCCTACCAAAGTTTCACAGAAGTTCTTATCCAAATATTAAAGTCCATTTTCAATTAATTACTAATATTGTTTTATAATGTCTAGAGGCTAAATAGCAAAAATTATTTTGATAACATAAACAAAGTCATAGAACTTACATTTCCTCATTTCGAAACTTCAAAGTTTACTTCAAATCTATGGTAATCAAATAATGTAACACTAACATGAAGACCAATAGGCCAGTAGGGTTAAAAAGAAAGAACAGAATGCAGCCTTACATATATGCTTCAACTGGATCTTAAGAAGTTTGCCAATGAATAAGAGAGCCTGTTTAAGAATAATGCTGGAAAAATTAGATATCTATTAGACCCTTACCTTACACTGTATATGAAAATGAACTCAAAATGTTTCCACCTAACATAACTGCAAAAGTATAACAGAAGAAAAGCTATAAGAAAATATTTATGACCTTGAATTTGCCAATGACTTCTTGGCTATAACACTAAAAGAAATAAACTAAGTTAGACTGTGTTAATATTTTAAAATTTAGTATATTGAATGACAATATCCAGAGGGAAAAGACAACCTATAAGGAGGAAAAGGTATCTTCAAATTATGTATCTGAGACTGATATCTGCACAAATTACAACTCGCAAATAAAAGTCCCCAATGATTTTAGTATTTGTACTTCCATGTTCACAGCTGACTACTTAAAATAGCTAAATTATGCAAATAACTCAAATATCAATAGATAGTGAGTGGATAAGCAAAATATGACATGAAGGTATAATGAAACATTATTCAATCTTAAAAACAAAGGAAATTCTGGCACACATTGCAACATTGATTCATGGATTAACCTTGAATATATCATACTTAAATATATAAGCCATTCTGAATAGGACAGTATATTTTACAATTCCACTTGTATGAGGTACCAATTGTAGTGAAACTGATAAAGTAGAATAAAAATTGGGAGAAAGAAACAATAGCTAAATTCTATTATTACAGAGATTATTGGGCTTTCCTTGATTTTATTGACTAAAACAAGAAAATGTAGATATCAAGCCTGCCACTAATATAGCAGTAAAATTATCATCCCTTAGGTATTAAACATTGAAATCTGTCAAGATTCTAATTTCTCTTCTGTTTGTACATCCTACGGTAATGTGAAAAATTTCGGGCTGGGGATAAGGCCTAGTGGCGAGAGAGCTTGCCTCCTATACATGAGGCCCTGGGTTTGATTCCCCAGCACCACATATACAGAAAACGGCCAGAAGTGGCGCTGTGGCTCAAGTGGCAGAGTGCTAGCCTTGAGCAAAAAGGAAGCCAGGGACAGTGCTCAGGCCCTGAGTCCAAGGCCCAGGACTGGCCAAAAAAAAAAAAGAAAAAGAAAAAGCTTATCAATGTTAAAAATCATTTAAAAAAAAAAAGCTACCATATTAAAAAAAAATTTCTTAGTTCGGAGTAGCATTCACAGGCAAAGGACTAATAAGTTTGTTGGTTCAATTATCTCCCTGTGATCAAGGAGTTCATGTTTGAGAGTCAATACGTTCAAGACCAAATTTGTCATTAGCCAATTGAATGAACTCTAATGCCAGAAGCTCCACTCTCTTTTGCATCCTATCCCTTATTGTATGCAGCTGTGCCACCATGTAAATTGGCTCATTTACCTCTGCAGTTTTACATTCATCTCTTGTATGCATTTGATTAATGTCTGCCTCTCAGAATACACTACTTATTCCATGTGAACTTTATTTTTTCTCATAAGCATATTCTCAGAATATAGTACAATGCCCAGTATGTAAGTGATGTTTTTTGTTGTTGTTGTTGTTGAAGAAAATTTTGAATTCATTGTTAGGCAATAGTATGATAAGGAAATATTAAAATATAACTTCCTATTTGTATGAATATGAGAGTAGTTCCTCAAAGATGGTGGTTATAGTTTGACATTTGCTTTGAGGTTATCCTGGTTATGGTCTTTAGATATAGCTCTTTCCTTCAGTGTCATCTTCCAATTTTTAAATGAATTTCTTGAACATTTCCTACTTGTCCAGTGCAATGATTCCTGTATTTTTTGCGGGCTTAAATACTAGTTCAAGTGCACTTCAATTCCTTGGTTGGAAAATATTAAACATTGGACACTCACAAGTCAGATGATGGAAATCAGTGAGAGCAGATGGGGGTGAGAGATTGAGACAGTTTTATTTTAGAGCTCAAATTTTATGCTTTTAACGCCTGCTTTTCACACTAGTTTAACACCTGAATCTGTTTCTACAGCACAAAAAATATATGAGTATTATTAAAAATATCGATCGTACAAATTTGCATTAAGGACTATGAGGAATGTTCCTGACATTACTTTTTTAAATGTGAATTTCCACAAATGTACATAATTAATAAGTCCAGTATGACTAGGGTTGGAGTAAGTCCTCAAATAGCAGTGGGAGTGTGGAGGAAGTACTTTTTCTGGCAATAATTTAAATGTTGTGACTACGTTGTGAATTCGATTTCTATCTCGTTTGTGTCAAACAACGTTAAAGAAAAAGGGAGGAACAGGTTTGTAATCATGTATTTAATCAAGTCATTTGGAGTCTGTACTTCTATCATTTTAGCGTCTTATAATTCCCAAATCTTAGTATCCTAACGACCTAATTGCCAAGCTGGTGGTTTCCAAGTGTTACTAGGATTTGCTGGCCAAGCTTTACGTCATCTGATTGTGACGTGGTATTACTGAATGTGTCACCAATTGTGACGTGTCACCCCTCTCCTGCAGTATATAAAGCCACGGCGGCAGCACATAACCCATTTATACTAGGTGGTGAGAGACTTCTAGCACACTGGCTCTGGGCTCCCCAAGCCAGGGCGAGTAATCGCCCCTAATTTCCAACTACCAGCCGGGTGCCTCTATCTCGAGAAGAGAAGAGGCCTAACAGGAAACATGAACATCATTCTTCTCCTGATGACCTGCACTGTGTTTACCCTGATGTATATCTTCTGGAAAAAGTGGTTCCAGGTAAAGGATATAAGAGGGGGGATGTGTGTGATTGAAATGAGAAGCCAGATAAATACGTGGGTTGGGGAGTAAGACAATAGGTAGAAAGACAGTAAGATAAGAACTAGTCTCCCGTAAAGGTGATTGCATGTCATTGAAATTAGAACAAAGTAAATGAATGTAGATCGGAGAGTAAGATCGTAAAAGGAAAATAAGAATTAACTGCTTTCAGGGATGTACATAGGTACTATTTGTGTGCATACATAGACACAGATATTCATATATCTATTATTGGAATTAGATGAAGAAATAAAGCTAGATGAGTAAGTGGACGGAGATGGGGCCGGAAAAAAAAACAGATGGTAAAACAAGAATGGAAGGGAGATAGCCTCATTCTTACTCTAAATAGAGCCAATCTATACTTTCCCCTTTCCCACAAACCCTGTGTTTTGATCAGTGATTGGAGAATTGTGGTTAGTTGTAAAATAATCTCAAATTATCAAGAGATATAGTGAACTTTTCACACACCTGAAGAGAAAAGTATGATTCTCCACATCCGATGTTAAGAAACTACTTTCTTTCTTCTCTTTGAATCCTCCAAGTTCATGTTGGCTTTTACCCTTTTCTAGCCATCTTTGTGGAGACTTTCTAGACATCCCAAACATCTCATGCTAAATGTGGGTCTCCCAATATTTAAAGTTGCAAAAAGGACCAAAATAGAGTCCATGTGCTGCCTACTTGACTTCCTAAGAAATGTAAGCAAAATAATGGTATTTGGGGCTTAGGGTAGTTTCATTTTTTTTTCTTAATCTAGGCAAAATGTATTTTCAAATCAATGTTATTTCACACATTTCTAATCTCTAGCTTTTAAAGGAAATTTGCTCATTTTGGGTAACCAAGTTACTTGGTACTGTTTAGAAATTTAAACTCAGATTATATTTGTGTAATTTCCTTTATAGAGAAAAACTGGTGAAATACCAACTGATTTAGAATTACCAGAACCAGTTTTTTCATCACCTGGAAGTAGTACTGATAATCTGTCAGTCAACAACCTCTCTCGAGATATCTTCAAGAGTTTCCCACATTCAGTAGCTATACAGAAGCGGATACTGACCAACCTCAGGATGGTGGAATACAAACTGAATGAATTGGAACATTTCCTAAGTGTCAAGGGTACAAATGGTACACTGACTAATCGTAAAACTTCAAAAACTTCCAACTGTAAGGAGAACAAAAACGATCATTAAATGCACTTTGACTTGATTTACATGGCTATGTGTGAATTTTTAAAAATGGAGAGGATGTCATGCTAGATACAAATTTAGATATTGACTTGTTTATTTTAAAGAAGTGATTACATATAGTTCAAATGTCAGCTTTTTTCCTTTTTTTACAAGCTGCAGTAAAAGATAGTAATTATAATTTCTTTCAAATTTGGTAAGCAGATTTCTTGAATTGTGTACAGTATAAAATCCCAGTCATTTTCAAGTTTATATTAGGTTAGGAAAATATATTAGGTTAGGAAAAGTTAACTGAAGGCCTTTTCTATCATGCAGAGTATGCTTCCTTGCTATTTTTGAACCTGTATAATGGGTTTAAGCTTACTGGACACCCCACAACATACCACACTATTAACATTCGCTGTTCCCAATTTGAAGATAGTGACACAATCCTTAACTGTTCTTTGTGGTCAGCATTGACATAAGATTATTTCCTCTTTCTATCCCACTTAACTCAATCAGATCTTTTTTTTTCTTCCTTTTTTTTGCCAGTCCTGGGGCCTGAACGCAGGGCCTGAGCACTGTCCCTGGCTTCTTTTTGCTCAAGGCTAGCACTCTGCACTTGAGCCACAGTACCACTATTGGCCATTTTCTATATATGTGGTGCTGAGGAATCGAACCCTGGGCTTCATGTGTATGAGTCAAGCACTCTTGCCACTAGGCCATATTCCCAGCCCCAATCAGATATTCTTTCATTTAAAAACTGCCCCAATATTCCTGGAATTGTAAGAGTCATAATAAGGAAATCATGTTTATTTTTAATTTGAAGAAAATCTTACATTTAAAATAGCACCAGAATACAGGAATAGCATGAGTAACGTGTTACAAAGTAAAATTAAGGTACTTTTGTGCTGGAACTGGAGCTTGAACTCAAGGGAGAGTTGGCTTTTTAGCTCAGGACTGGCATTCTACCACATGAGACACATCTCCACTTGGATTAAACCAACTGCATATCCCAGGGGAGGATGAGGAGGGAACTGGGGAGGAAGGAAGGTGGGAAAAAAACGAAGGAGGGGATAAAAAGTTTGACAAGAAATGTACTCACTGCCTTATGTATGTTACTGTAACCCCTTTGTACAACACTTTTGACAATAAAAAAAAGACTATAAAAATTACGAAAAAATTCTAGGCTCTACTCAGTCATACAGGTCAAGCAATAGTTTACAAAATCCAGTATAACTATGGAAATATTCTCCTGAAGTATACTAACCACATTTGAAAACACTAAAAAAAAAAAGGTTCCTAATATCTAGCTTTCTTGCCCCCTTAAATAAATTAAAAGTATAAAGAAATAATTTGGCCTGCCGCAGGTGCCTTGGATTTAGCAGTAGGCCAGCAGTTCGGCCAAATAAAGTTCTCTCTTCTGCCCGAAAAAAAAAAGAAATACCTTAGTTCTTTGTTATAATATTGATTCAGAAATAAGAGGAGATGGAATTGAAAATGTTTCAGAAAAAAATATTCTTGCTATTGTCATTATTGTCACTTCTACTGTCAAGAACCAAAAGTTAACGGTAGTTTATGTAATTGATTCTTACACTTTTTTGAATCACAGATGCTTTTGATACTGATAAAACAATGGATTCTCTCCCTAAAAAATAATAGGACATTCACATGTACACAGGAAGTATTACATACAATTATTCCAGAAGCGTTAGTGAAGATCCTGAAAAGTTACTGAAATGTTCCTTATATATTTAGGTAATGTTTACTATCCTAATCTGTGCTCTTTAAACCAATTTTCCGTGAGACATAATCAAGAAAATAAGACATAAAAACTTCATTCTTGACAAGTTTGACAACCTTATTTTCTATTAGTATGCAAATCACTCATTCATATGCAATAACTCCTTCATATGAGACAAAATCATTCTCCTTGATCTGTTAGGCATATATCACTATCATAAAATGCTAGATTTGATTAAAGTCATTTTATAATTAACATTTAAATCCACATCCTATGTGCAATTAAATCTTGTACTCTGAAGAATACTCCTGAGAATTATTCATATTTGTGAAACACAATAGAAATCATATGAGCGATACTTTACTTCTAAATACAACCCAAAGATGAAAGGTAGTATGTAAAAAATTATTCAAATTTTAGTAGTACATTTTCTAGATTTTCCTTTCTAATCATAAGATACTTTTCTGTCTTAGTTCACTCTGTACATTAAAAACATGATCACGAAGTTCACATAAAAGAGATAAGTCCTAATAAGTTCACAAAGGTTTTAGGTATGTTTGCATGAAAACATTAAACTATAGTTCTCATACAGTATATTTTCTACATATATTTCTAAGCAAGTAAGACCTTTAGTTTGAAACATTTTCTTTTTCACTGACTGATTTCCAACCCCATTTGGTGAAAAAGAAAGTTTGCTTATTAAGAAAGCAGAAACAATTTATGTCTTTACATTTACAATAACAGAAAATAGAACTGTCAAATCAGTACAAAGTACAGCTTGTATTGCAAAAACATGGTGGTAATATTTACAAAATGTCATTGTAAAACAGTCTTGTATGTATATATTACACAGATAGGTAATCTTAAAACAAATATAAGCATATTGCTAGATAGGTAATCTTAAAACAAATAGAAGCATATTGCTAAGCATTAATAGATTCACATTTTTATATTGCATTCCTGTGTAAGAGGAAAATACTCATCACTCCATGTAGCACATACATTTTTCTGCTCAATTAACATAAAAATAAATAAAAATTTCCATCCTCTAAAAAAATCACATTATGCATCATATATTTTAAAATAAGATCTCATTCTGGTTTCCTACTGCCACTAATAGTTGGTATTTCATGGTCAATCTCTTTCTCAGGCTGTGCCATGTCTTTATATCTCTCTCCACGATGTTTTTCCAGATATGGACCCCAGTTAGAAGCTGGTCTGCAGCAGCTGACAATACGCTGAAATTCAGTAAAACAAAATAAAATTAAATTGTTTTAGAATGTGTTATAAACTGTAAACAAACATTAAACTGTGAACTACTATATGTTAAATAAATTCTTTGCTACCAACAATGAAATAGTCATAGAAAGTATAGAGTGATATTCTAGCATTATAATGCACAATTTACTAAGAAATTATAATCAAATAAGTTATTGTTAACAGATTTAACCAAAGCAATAAGGTATGTAAATTACTTCAGGTAGAATGTGAACCATTAGAATAACTGTGCCATTATAGATATATTCACTGAGTTCTTCCATTTTCTTAAATCTTTGATTGTATCTTTTCTGTTGTTGTTGGTCCTGGGGTTTGAACACAAGAGTCTTATGCCTAGTGGGCAGGCACTTGCCCTCTTGAACAATACCTCCAGCTGACATTCACTGATTTAACATGCATATCCATCCTGGCTTTAAGATTGTGGATGAGCTGAACATCTAAGCTACAATGTACTGGAATGTTCCAACAACAAAGAAAAGAAAGCTCCAAAGTCAAACCAGTGATTTAGATACATTATTGAATGATCTTGGGAGTGTAAATCTAAGATACCTGAACTCACCTTGTCATTGTTCTAGTAAAAAAGTAACATGCATATCCATCCTGGCCTTAAGATTGTGGATGAGCTGAACATCTAAGCTATGATGTACTGGAATGTTCCAACAACAAAGAAAAGAAAGCTCCAAAGTCAAACCAGTGATTTAGATACATTATTGAATGATCTTGGGAGTGTAAATCTAAGATACCTGAAGTCACCTTGTCATTGTTCTAGTAAAAAAGTAACATGCATATCCATCCTGGCCTTAAGATTGTGGATGAGCTGAACATCTAAGCTACGATGTACTGGAATGTTCCAACAACAAAGAAAAGAAAGCTCCAAAGTCAAACCAGTGATTTAGATACATTATTGAATGATCTTGGGAGTGTAAATCTAAGATACCTGAACTCACCTTGTCATTGTTCTAGTAAAAAAGTAATAATCAACTCTATTTCCCTAGACTTCTATGAAAGAATGTTTCAAGTTCTACAAAGGGTAGAAGAAGTTTTACCAGGCTTAAACAGTATAAACATACACAATACTTATATTGTAACTGGATAGAACTTTAAAAGTTGAGACTATATAGAAAAGGCTCAATAAGTCACATGCTTTATGGAATATCTTCAAGTATAACTCTGGACAAGTATAGAGATCATAAAAGTGCTAAAATATGGCCTGAGCATACAGCAACAAATAAGGTTAGACTCCTGCCAGGAGGTTCTACTCTTATACAGAGAGACACACAAATATACACAGACTATAGTTCTATGCAGAAACACAATTGTTTCAGAGACAGAAGTAGAACAAATGATTCATTTGATCCCATAAAAATCTCATCTTACTGACATATAAGTACATTTTTCGTTATTTTTCTCATAAATATTTTATGCAAAGTATAAAAGTTTAATGTGCTCACTTGAAGGATGTTTCCTTTGGCCTGAACTAGTTTGACAACAGCCATAATTGGAATCCAAATGATGCAGAAAATAATCATACACCAGCCTAGAGCAACTGCCCAGTCAGGGTATGGAATTTGAGCATACTCAGGTCTATGAAATTTCACCAGTGACCATATTAAAATTGCCTGTAAAGTACAATATGGAAAGACAAAATTAAAGATTAGACCTTATGGTACAAATGATTAGTGTTTTCATTCCATTCCTTACTTATCAAAAGTAATGAAAAAAACTGTAATTAAGGAACTAAGATCATACTCCAGTATATAATATAAGGCCAACCAAAATTCTTCCATAATTAATACTTCCATATATTTATCAATGATATGAATAGTTGTTCAGCAAATATTTCTATAAAATGTTTCACCATCTATCATACATACTCAAAGCAAATTAAGTATGAAATTTATTACTGAGATTTTTTACATTTTAAATTTATTTGTATTTGTAACTGAAATATAGCAGAAATGACATGTAACCTAACATAAAACATAAAAACATAATACCACATTAGGTTTTGATACATATATAGAGAACATAATATATAAATCAGGTTAAACATATTTATTTCCTCAAAATAATTTTCTGGTGAAAACCTTGTTTCAAAATATACAGAACATTATTTTACCTATAGTCACCCTACTGTCCAGTTAACACACTAAACTTCTTACTTGAACCTTACTATAAGTAAGTATCCATTTATCAATATATTCTTGATCCCCAACACATACACACATACTTCTAGCATTTGATAACCACCATTTTACTCTTAACTTTTATGACAGCAAATTCTTTGAACTGCTCATCTGAGTAAAATCATATGGTACTAATATATCTGTATTACAATTAGTTCACTTAACATGATTTCTAGTTCTCTCCATGTAGTCAAAGATGACAAGATTTCATTATTTTTATACCTAAGTAATATCTACTATATGCATCACATTTTCTTTATCTATTCATAAGTTGTTAGATATTTAAGTCATTTCCATTTCTCAACTATTCTGAATATTGCTGCGATAACCATGGCAATGTAGCTGTTTCTTTAACATACTGATTTCCTTTCCTTTGGATGTATACCCAAAAGTGAGATTGTTTTTGAGGATGTAGAGACAAGGCAATCTTTGCACACTGTTAGTCAAATTGTAAATTAGTACAAGTATTATGAAAAACAGTGTAAAGGTTCCTCAAAACTTAAAATTAGAACTACAGTATCATTCAGAAATCCCAGTGCTAAGTATATACCCAAAGAAAATCAAGTTATAGTAACATAGTTTGAGTTTATCCTATCAGCTGGCCTGCATATATATTAACTCAATGACTGTGTAAAAGTACATTCTAATGGACATGCTTCTCTCCTTGCTTAGCAATAGTTTCTATTATTCTCCACTACATGGACTACCACTATCCCTATCAAAACACATATGAATCTAAACACATTCAACTGGTACATTTTTGCTAAAGCATCTAACACTTTGAGATTATTTTTTTACTGAAACAAAACAAGTACAGCACAAATTCAGAGAGTAAGGTAAAAAAAATCTGAATCTTAAAAAATAAAATCACTTCAAGTCTTCTCTTTTTCTGGCAATACAGAGGCTTAAACTCAGGGCCTCCAGTAGATGCTCAACTTGCTTGCCCCCCTATTTTTATCATAATTTGTGTTCTACCATTTAAGCCACAACTCCGCTTTCAGCTTTTTGGTGGTTAATTGGAGATAAGAATGGAATTTTGTGCTTGTGCTAACTTCTAGATGTGATCCTCAAATCTCACTCTCCTGATTAGCTAAGAATACAACTGTGAGCCATTAGTATCTGGATGGAACATACAAATACTTTGTCAGTTGTGGGGCTAGAACTCAGGATCTGGGCACTGTCCCTGAGCTCTTTTGCTCAAGGCTAGCACTCTACCACTTCTAGCCACAGCTCCACTTCTGTTTTTTTAGTGGTTAACTGGAACTAAAGAGTCTCATGGGAAATTTTCTGCCCAAGCTGGCGTTGAACCAGGATCCTAAGATCCCACTCCTGAGTAGCTAGGATTACAGGTGTGAGTTGATATTTCAGCACTCAGACTATCACTTTATTGGACTCTTATTTGACATTTTAATGTCTTATGTATCACATCTCTACAAGAAGACATCATTTGTTTTCCTTCAGCTCATAAGTAGTACCAATTGTTGAATTGATTAGCATAAACCACTGCCTGAAATGTTTCTTAGATGTATTGCTATACTGATTTCATTAAAGTTTACCTAGTCTTTACTGTTGTTTGTTCTGTGCCTGGAAAAATGGTTAAGAACATTATTGATAGATAAGACTATCTTTCAGAGAATGAGAAAATCTGTAAGTGTGTGTGTGTGTGTGTGTGTGTGTGTGTGTGTGTGTGTGTGTGTGTATGCCAGTCCTGTGGCTTGAACTCAAAGCCTGGGTGCCATCCTGAGATTTTTGTTTTCGCTCAAGGCTATAATGCTTGTGTTAATCAAATAGAACCACAGATCCATTTCTGCCTTTTTTGGTAGTTAAATTGAAAATAAGAACATCAGGGACTTTCCTGCCCTGCCAGCTTAAAATCATGATCCTCAGCTCTCGGCCTGCTAACTAGGTAGGTTTACAAGCATTCATTCTAACAATAGGTTTTCCCTATTGATTGTTTTAAGTTATTGACACCTTTTAAGTCTATAGGAAACTTTATTATCAAATGGTAAAGGTTTAAACCCATGGCCTCAAAAACTATAATAGCATTTTAATTTAGGCTCTTGGAGACACCACTCAGGAACAATATAAAACCCCCAAATCATTCATTTACAATAGTATCTTTATTGTCTTTAGTGTGTATTATTCCCTGAGTTTCTTAGAATCACTTAAATGTATGAGTTTTAAAATATCATCCTCATGCTATATAAGCACTCACCATCAACAAGATGGGTGTAATAACAAACCAGCAAGCTCTCCACCACAGCCAGAATATCCACCTCTTTGCTCCAATCATCATTTCTATATCTTCAATGAATCTGTTCCCTCCTGAAGAAAACAATGTGAAAGAGTATATTGAGCCCTTATTCATAGCTTCCTCAAATCATCAGTTACCTAAATTAACTTTCTAGTATCTACAATTTTCCTATACCATAGCAAGAAAATCTATACTGTATAATACATACCTTTGTGATACATTTTGATCAAATCATATTTTATTATTCTAATAGTGTAATTATTAATAATTACATAAACATAATGAAAGTGAGTAAAAATGAGCTATTTTAATGAAAGTTATATTTTATATGAGTCAGTATTTACCATAAATCCAGATAACTCCTACTATTTCCAGTATAGCTGCGATCAAAATGCCCCATCCAGCACAGAAGTGGTCAATTAGATTAACCCAGTAAATTCCAGCCTACAAAAAAATATCAATTACTTTCAGGTATATTTGAATTATTTTTATACTTGATGATATTCAAATAGAATCTATAATTTGTACTTAATACTAAGTATATGAGAACAAATCTTCCTTTCAAACATATTCACACAAATGTGGATTTAACTATTTCAAAAACATTTCTGTTTTTTCATTGGGAAAAGATGAATATGTGGAATCGAGTACCATTCTGTATCTATATGCTCTAGATAGCTACCCAGAAATGAACAGTATATGCTTAAAGTCTTGTTTTAATTGGGGAAATTGTCATCATTAGCCTCTTCTTCTGCAAACATATACTCCCGAGTCAAGTTACAATATAGGGAAATGGGCTAAAACTGGAAATGCTCACACACTTGTCACTAAGCATCAAAAGATGTTTTATTTCACTTCCAACGTTGCAATTAATATTTGGTCTATGAAAGGAGAAAAACTGTACTGTACCTGAGTCACACAGATGAGACCCAGGAGAAACAAAATCAAGCAGCAACCCAATGTTATCGGAACTCTCATTTTCTTCATTGCACTGGGAAATAGATCTTGAATTGTTGTTGTAATTGTTTCTTCAGAGGAAAAAAAATATGTTTAATTGGACCCAAAAGGCTAATCAAAGAATTCAAGTTGCATTAATCAAATTTGTAAATAGGTGTTGAGTGTACACTGAGCCCCACCTTAAAGTAAAACACCATATTGTCTTTTGTTTTAGGAGCCATCACTTAAAGAATGTGTGAGAAGAGAAGAGAATGTGTGTCTTTCTTTCTCTGTGTGCATGTGTGTGTGTGTATGTGTGTGTATGTGTGTCTACTGGGTCATTTTCTCTTGCTCAGTGCTAGTGCTCTACCACTTGAGTCACACCTTCAACTTCAATCTTTTTGTTGATTATTTGGACATAAGTATCTAGGACTTTCCTTCTCAGGTTAGCTCTATACTGCGATCCTCCTGAATAGCTAGGATCATAGGTATGAGCCACCAGGGCTTGGTATTTTAATTTGTCTATTGATATTTTGTCTATTTTAATTTGGTATTTAAATTTGGTCTATTTTACAAGGTTATTCATTGATATCAATCATACAGTACAGAGACTAAGGTAGTTTCAAAAATAGTTAAAGAAAAAAAGGGGGGACTCCAAATAGAATTAAACCTAGGTAATATTTTAAAAGTATAGACACAGAGAAGTCTTTAGATTTCAGAAATAAATATGATCATTAAACAGAGAACTAGGTAAGAGCACAAAGGTGTGGAAAGCAATACTTGCAAAACTGTTTGGTGTAAGTGAACTAAACACCTCAGGGGGGGAAAGGGTAAGGGGGAGGGGGGAGGGGGGTATGAGGGACAAGGTAACAAACAGTATAAGAAATGTATCCAATGCCTAACTTATGAAACTGTAACCTCTCTGTACATCAGTTTTATAATAAAAACTTTAAAAAAAGAATCAATTAATAAAAAAAGAAGGAAAAAAAAGAAAGTATGTTTGAGATTTTTGAGGGCTTTGAAACTCAACCAGAGGAATGTAGACTTGGTCTTGCCAACATAGTAACTAGAAAACTTTTGTGTACCCAAATATGATGAAAATTGTTTCATAGTTTCTAGTTGTGTACCTTAAGAGAAATTCCCATGTATACATAGAGCTATGCCTAAGAATAGTTATTTCAGCTGATTGTTACTTTAAGTAATTTACAGTTGAACAAACTGAATACAAGAACCTGGAATTTGTGGTGTGTTGTTGGGGGTGGAAGGACAAGGTGAGGATGGTAAAATAATGGAGAGCGAAGGAGTACATGAATGCATAATAATATTTATAATATTCAATATATGTGAAATAAAAATAGAGATAATGGGGTTAGGAGAGATGAGGGAGAATGACAAAAAGAGTGATGTTCATCAAGATGCACTGTACTCATAAAGTGATATATTGAATGGTAACCTCTTTCTAAAACTACTTAAAGGGAATTTTAAATTAAATATGGCACTCAATAGCACAATAGATTGTGAATTAAATAGTTCTATATGTCCATGCTTCAATGTGGACTCATTGTGTGTGTGTGTGAGTGTATCCAAGTAGCATGTAAGCTATGAGACTTCACACTTATGTGAAGTATTAAAATGTGTGCTACTTATAGATAGATATATACAATGTGCACAGACATGGAACAAATATGGTACAATCAAAGATGATGTTTTTCTCTAGGGAAAAAAAGTGAATTGTGTAGTATGAGAAAAATAGAGGACTTCAAATTCACTTGTAACACCAACAATATCTGAAGCATATATGCTAAACTATTAATGTTCAGCTACACAAATACTTCCTATTTTTAATTTACATTTTAGTTTGAAATTGAGAAAGATTATTCTCAAAATAACAGCTAGAAGATAGTTGTAGGAGTAAAAACAAGGTGTTTTAGTAGAGAAAATGTGACTAAAATATGGATTATGTTAGCACTGGAGGTATTACTTACCAATTGAAGCAAACTGAGAGTCGAGACCCAGAGTTAAAAGCATGAAGAAAAACAGTATGGACCAAAATGGACCACCCGGAAGTTGGGCTAGAGCTTCTGGGTAGGCAATGAATGCCAAATCAAAGCCTAAGGGGAAAAAGTTTGATGTTTTAAATTAGTCACCAAGAAAATCCACATTTGGACACTTTCAAATAGTTTATAAAAGTCTTCTCTTAAATTGGCAATGTAATCCATGACAATGTTTACCAACTATATGAATTTCTTTTTTTCATTTTTTATTTATTTTTTATTTTTTTATTTTTTCAAATTTTTATTATCAAACTGATGTACAGAGAGGTTACAGTTTCATACGTTAGGCATTGGATACATTTCTTGTACTGTTTGTTACCTCAACCCTCATTCCCCCCTTCTTCCTCCCCCTTTCCCTTTCCCCTCATGAGGTATTCAGTTCACTTACACCAAACAGTTTTGCAAGTATTGCTTTTGTAGTTGTTTGTCTTTTTTTACCCTGTGTCTCTCGATTTTGGTATTCCCTTTCAATTTCCTAGTTCTAATACCAGTATAGACGGTTTCCAATATACTCAGATAAGATTACAGAGATAGTGTAGATACAAACACAGGAAGGTGATAAAAGAACATCCAACTATATGAATTTCATCTCTTAATATACATTACCTTGTGACCTGGTTCGTATCTTACAGTGGGAATATTTCTCACAGAATATATATCCATTATTTGTTTAAGAGATAGTCTCATTGTATAGCCCAGACTGACCTCTGATCCTAAATCCTCCTTCCTCTATTTCCAAGTGCTGGAATTTCCAGACTTTTGATTTGGTAACAGCTGTCTTATGTCAAAAACCTAAATCAGTGGGCTGGCAATGTGGTTTAGCAGTACAGTACTTTCCTAGTATGCATGAAGCCTTGGATTAGATTCCTCAGCACCACATAAACAGAAAAAGCTGGAAGTGGCACTGTGGCTCAAGAGGTCTAGTCTTGAGCAAAAATAAGCCAGGGACAGTGCTCAGGGCCTGACCAAGCCCCATGATTTGAAAAAATAAAAAAAATTAAATCAGTTCACTTTGTTTTAGTCTACAAATTCAAGAAGAATAGCATTATCCATAAATATACATGTTAGTATGGAACTACATTTTAACCTTTATTCCAAATGCTCACCCATAATCTCTGAGTAATGCAATTTTGATCAGCTTATAGGTATCTGCAAAGTTATATATAGAAAACTATACATTGAATCTTGTTTTCTATTTGATATTACCTTTACAGATGCTTTAAATTTTCTTCCAGTTTAATTATATGACCTTGCCTTAATTATTTTTTTTCTCTTACTTCCCAGAGGACAGAACTGGAATTTGTAAAAATTAACTTCTAGTCTAGGCTCTACTCTATCCTTTCCTAGATGTTCAACCTTACATAAGACATAGGTAACATTTCTGTTTATCAGTACACTATGAAAAACTATAAATAATCACCTTTCTAGTTCTGACATTGGGTTACCACTCACCAATAATTCTAGCAGATGATATAAAAACAGAATTAAATTTAATAAAGAATTCCTGATTTAAGAAGCCTAGTGTCAGCCTTATGATGAAGAGCTCAGGGAATGCACCCTGGCCAAGAGTTCAAGCCCCACAACCACCACCAACAAAAATCCTAGTGTTCATTTTCTAAGAAAAATTTTGTATGCATGTGCCAGTCCTGGGGCTTAAACTTAGGGTCCGGGCACTGTTTGGTAGCTTTTTTGGCTCAAAGCTAATGCTGTAACTACTTGAGCCACAGTTCCACTTCTGGCTTTTTGGTGGTTAATTGGAGATAAGAGTCTCTCTTCAAACAGTGATCCTCAGAGCTCATCCTCTTGAGGATTAAATGTGTGAGCTGCCAGCACCTGGCACATTGTGTCTTGTTCAACAGTGGTTCCCTAGAAAATTACTGTCAACAAAGATCACTTATTATTATATTATTACAGCTAATTATGTAAGATGGAATCAGAAGGATGCTCTACATAACAAGTATTGGTAAATGCTGTATTAGAATTTCATCAAATTAGCAACATTGAATTGAAGAATTTATAACTTAATATACCTGATTTTACAACTTGAGAGACTTCTTTTCCAGATATATGAGCCATGTGTCCCAAAATAGAAAAAATAGCAAATCCAGCAAACACACTAGTGAGGCAATTTGTCAAACAAACTACAATGGCATCAGAGTAGCAGTTGTTATTGAACTTATTGTATGATGACAGAGCAACTAAGCCACCCCAAGCCACTGAAAGGGAATAAAATATCTGAGTTGCAGCATCTTTCCAAACCTGTAAGAGAAAATTGAGATTTAAAAACACATTTATATTGGTTTACTCTTTGGCCCTTCACTAGATACTATGTTGGAAATGAACTATACAACTTAGGTAAAGAGGGGATAGGAGGGGAAAAACTGGGAGAAAATAAGAGAGGGGGGTGACACTGCTCTAAAATAAATGCACTCAATGCTTGAGTTGTGTACCTTTAACCCCTCTGTACAATATTTTTTTTAAAAAAAAACGCATTTGTATAAAATCTTTTCAAACACACATGTGAATCTATCTTATCAAACAATAAAATGAGCAACCAAGAGTTTACTCCTCAGCTTAAGAAATGCTATGTCATGGGGGCTGGGAATGTGGCTTAGCAGTAGAGTGTTTGCCTAGCATGCATGAAGCCCTGTGTTCAATTCCTCAGCACCACACATATAGAAAAAGCCACAAGTAGCGCTGTGGCTCAGAAGGCAGAGTGCTAGCTTTGAGCAATAAGAAGCCCTGAGTCCAAGCCCCAGAAATGGCAAAAGAAAAGGGGGGAGGGGAGAAATGCAACAAAAAAATATGCAAATGTTGGAAGCCTAATCATACGTAATAATACCAATTGTATATTAGGCCATATTTATATGAATTTACTATTTCCAAAGTGCATTAATTCATTTTATCTTTTTAAATGGCATAAAAGATAGGAGGTGATAAATTTAAACTTCAATTTTATTCCTATCTTATTAGTCTCTAGATACGATCTTTGGATTGGAAAAATTTAACAAAGTTAAAAATGGTTAGAACTAAGGCAAATGAAGAAATATACAAATCTCACCTACCTATGCACACATAAATATAAATTAATCTCCAATACTAAAGTAATAATGTCTTAAATAATTTAAACCTATTGCGGTTAATCATTGAATGGAAATCATTGAGCACAATAGAAGGAACTAGAAATTAACATTTCACGCTTCAAAATGCAAATGACAGTTTTCCACAACTAACAGCTCATCAATTTGACAAAAATCAACAGAGGAATTCTACATCACATAATTAAATACTCAATTATAAATATTTAGAAAACATCACTGGCTGGAAATTAACACTAGTTCTTTAAAGATGACTATATAGATCTACTAGCTCTAGTTTGTCAGATATCATTAAGTGTTGCTTGACTTTAATATGACTATGTGGTTCTAAATTATCAGAACTCATAATATGTACATGTCTGTAACGTTGCCTACAAAAACAGTGAAATCATTCTTAGCTTATATCCATAGATGCTTAGTATCTAGAGTACACAACTACTGTTCTCTTTTGCTAAAAATAGTCAAAGCATCATGTATCCTTGACATAAGCCATTATCTAGAGACATGCCAAAGTTACTACAGCTACCTGACTCATATTCATTGCACATGTTTATGTAAAACTTTTATGTATAGAATGTACGATAGACCATTAATTTTCAGATATTGGTGAATGAAGTATCCTTTTGAAAATGAATAACCCTTCACTCCTACTAGTCAAAGCGAATCAGTTACATGAATAAAAGTACATAAAAATCTATTACTCAAAACTGACCATTAATGTAATAGTGGAGAGTGAAGGGAAAACCAATGGGGATGAAAGGAGACATGGGGAGGTATGATTGATGTATATTATAGATATATATGAAAATAGAATAATAAAGCACAGCCAGATTGTATTTTGAAATGGCGAGATGGGTTAAGAAAGAATAATGGAGTGAATATGATCGTTCATTTGCATATAACAATAAAATCCCTTTGTACAACTTTTTTAGTAGATACTAAATTTGAAATTTTCTATTGTTAAAAATTACCTTATTCAGAGTAAGGGAGAACTATTGTCATATTTCAAAGCAATAGCAGACATCCTTGGTGGTCAGAACTCTAATAAATATTAAACTGCATGTTCTTTTGCAAGCTACTGTGTCATGATATTTACATGAAATAAAAGGGTTCTAATATTTTATTTTAAGGTTTACATCCTCTGTTAATTTTAATTCCAAATTCTTACCTCAGCTTCCCTAAGTTTTGTGAAATTTGACTGTGCTCCAATATAGTATGAAATGCCTTTTGATGCACCCTCCAGAGTTGCACCTCGTATCAACAGAATAAGTAAGACCACATAGGGAAAAAGGGCTGTAAAATATACCACCTACCAAATAAAAACAACCAAAAGTTAGGGTAATTCTAAAACTTTGTTTCAGTGCTATATGCAGGTTGAATGATTAGCCAGTTGAGATTTAATAAAATAAACTACTAGAGATTTCATAACGTTATTAATAAGTATGATGGTTCCAATATCACAATAGAATTTCACATTTCTGTTCTCAGCACTCTCAAAGGATCTATTTGCAAAACACTGATGTATGAAACCATATCAGGTTTGTGTTGTAAGACAATAATACATCATCAATGATAACTTGAGATTGAGCTGAAATACTTAACTATGCCCTTGTATAAACCAAGGAGACAGAATATCTTTCATTAAATTATTGCATTGAGGTGGCAAGAGGAATCATTTAAAATCCTACAACAGTATTTTCACTTTTCCCAAAGAAGAAAAAGATGTATGAGTTCCTGTCCAAGTCCCATGAAAGCTTTATTAAAGTGAACAGTGAACACTTGTTACTTGAAGCTACTATAAAGAGCATTGATAGTACACATTTAAACATACTGCTGCTGTCCTAGACAATATGTATTTCCAACTGAACAGAACGCCTTTGAGACTGTTTTTTTCACTAATGTGATTTCTTTGATCCATAGATATCCTGTGTTTGATAATATGCCCATGGAGATTATTTAAACAAGTCATCCAAAGGCCAATAAAAATTAATCGCCTGGGTAAATGGTATTTAATGGGCTCTTCCAATGTTAACACCAAAAAAGAACCAAGAGTTTCAAAACAAATATTCAATTGGAACATGGTAGAAAGTTTCCACTTGGCTTGTGATGTTCATGGTATTTTTACAATGTAAGCATTTCTCATGAAAATGCTAGATATCATAATAATAATGAAAAGATTAGTATCCTGTTATTCTGTTTACCCACTTTCAACACTATTTCAATTCTAAAAAATAATTATTTTCCAAATAAAGTGGGAAAATATGACAGAATTTTTTTTAGAAGAAGCCCCTTTTCTGCAAGAAGGTTGAGTCAGTTAGTAAATGTTTAATTTGGGAAAATGAATACTAGGTTCTCTCTCTCTCTCTTTCTCTCTCTCTCTTCTCTCTCTGTCTCTTCTGTCTCTCTCTTATAAGATTAGTCCTGATATTATTACCCTATGTATACTGGAACTTAATGTTTCAAACCAAACACTATAAAGTACCATATAATTACATTCAAGCTGCTGATTCAAATAGAGACAAGTTTTTAATATATTCAAGCTACAATTTTGAAAAATTACACAACTCTTGCATTAGATTTTGCTTTCTTGTTAACAATAGTGGTGACCTTATCTATTTAACTAGAATGTCTACTTTAGAAGTTCTCATATATTTGAATGTACATATTATGAACAAAAATACACATGATAATGTCTCGTTAAACTACAATGAAAATGGAAACCAACAACATCACTATCTGAAACATTTTCTTTATTACCTTGCCAGAAGACTTAATTCCTTTAAATAGTGCTGCTCCAACTATGAGCCAAGCCAGAAGAAGACAAAGTGCTAGATACCACACAATTACTCCAGTTTCATCCATTCCACTTGACCGTTGAAGTGCCACTTTACTGAAACACAAAAGTCCTTCTATGAACACAGCATCATTTCCCTTAAAATTATTGAAATTTGCAGTATGTTTCTTCTAAGTGAAAGTTTCATGAGTAATGTATCTGATTAATATAGCAATGTCCAAGGACTCTTTCACTGATAGATTCTATTCTAGGAAGGCAAAAAAAGAATTCCTTAAAAAATTAAGTTCTGAAGGGACCTCTATGCATCTCTGGAACTGTCACAATCAAATCCCCTCATATTAATACATGCTAATGTAAAAGTAAAGAATAAATATATTTATAAATGTAAAAATCAGGTAAAGGCTAATCACAGCCAACCTAAATTTCTAAAACCTAACATGAAATAAATCTACTGGCATCTTCATATATGATTTTTCCCTAATATTTAAAGCTTTTAAATGTAAACAAATTAACCTTATATTTGATGCCTTTAGGTGACTCAGTATTATAAATATAAATAAAAAAGAAAACATGTTAAATTGTATTAGATATTTCCTTCTTTCATACTTATACATATTACCAAATCAAGTTGTCCCATAATTCATATCATTTTCAATGGTTTTTTTTATTTTTCCCTAACAATATACATGGATCTAGAGTCTCAATTCATGATCTTTACCATTTTTACGAGTCACATTATAGAAGGTAGTATGAAGGTTCCTTAAAAAATTATTAATAGACCTACCACTGATTAGCAATCTCACTATTGGGTATATGCAGAAAGAGAATGAATTCAATATGTGGAGGAAACATCTGCATTCTCAAGCTTGGGAGCACCATTTACAACAGCCAAGAAATGGAAACAGTTTTGGTATACATAGAATGAATGGATAAAAAAGGTAGTACATATATACAATAAAATTCTATTCTGCCACATTCAATAATGAAATCCTGTCATTTGTAACAACATACATCAAACTGGAGGTCACTGCATTAAGTGAAGTGAGCCAGACACAGAAGACAAGTACCATGTGATCTCTCTCATTTGTGGAATGTATGTAATTGATCTCATAGAAGATGAAAAAAGAAAAGTGGCACCAGAGGCCAATAGGTACTATATTTACTAAGCTACAATTAGGAACAAGACAATCTAGTGTGCTGTGCCACATCATGGGGACTATAACAATGCACTGCACATTCAAAAAGCTAGGCAAAGAGATTTTTAGATTTTATCATAAAGAAATGATAAACGTTAGAGATCTTATTTAATCTTTATTTAAACAGCATATAACATATATATGTATCAAAACATCACAGTCTACCATTAATATGTACATGTTTAGGTTTAAATGCATCAGTTGAACATAATGTTTAGGGCCTTACCATGTGGATGAAAAGCTCATTAAACAATAAAATCATGGATGTTAGCTAAGGGTAATGGATAGGTATAAAAGCAGTAAAAAGAGATGATTCAAGGAGGAAGGAGTAGACAAATGAGGAGAAAGGAAGAGAATGTAGTCAGAATCCAATATATGTTTTACATAATTAAGAAGAGTGAGGGGGAAAACTGGGTGGAAGAGGGATGGGAGTGAATGCTGAAAGGGGTTACATTGATCAAGATATATTCATAAATTGGGGCTGGGAATATGGCCTACTGGTAGAGTGCTTGTCTCACATACATGATTCTTCACCACCACATACATAGAAAACCTTCATACTGTGGCTCAACTGGTAGAGTGCTAGCCTTGCGCAAAAAGAAGCCAGGGACAGTGCTCAGGCCCTGAGTTCAAGTCCCAGGACTGGTAAAAAACAAATATACTAATAAATTGATCAAGATGTATTCATAAACTGCTTTGATAAATGGCAACTACTTAAAAATAAAATTTTTAAATGAAAAAAGGTTTAATAAACAAAAATAAGATTAATAAAAGTAAACATAACCCTAAGCATGAATTGTTACAGTGGCAATTGTAAGTAAAATGGATAATGAAAAACTGCAACTTTAAAAGGAAAGCTGGGCCCGCTGCCAGTGGCTCACATTGTAATCCTAGCTACTCTAGAGGTTGAGAATGGAATGCTCATAATCTGAGACAAGCTTAGGCAGAAGAGTTTATAAGACAAATGACTACAAAAGCAATACTTACAAAACTGTTTGGTGTAAACCACCTGAACAACTCATGGGGGGAGAGGGAAAAGGGGAGGGGAAGGAGGGTATGAGGGAGGAGGTAACAAACAGTACAAGAAATGTACCCAAGGCCTAACGTACGAAACTGTAACCTCTCTGTACATCACTTTGACAATAAATAAGAAAAAAAAAGAAAATAGCAAAAATCAAGGCTGAATGCATGGCTCATGAGGTAGCGCATTTGCCTAGCAAGCAGGAGGTCTGAGTTGAAACCTTAGTAACTACAAACAAAAAAGTGTACACCAGCATTACCCACCAATTCTTTATCATCCGAATTTCTTTATTATAGCCAAAAATTTGGACATTTTTAACAAGCAATATGTTAATTTACAGTTAGAAAATACTGATTAAATCATTACTTATAAAATTGTATACACTGAATAACTGATAAAAGATATATTACTAAGTATAAGCTGAGTTTTCAAAAAATAACTACTTATGTGGGATATGTAAATATGTGAATCAAATGAATTCTAATCTGCTATTATCTCCTTTTGTTCTATTTATGACTGTTAGAAAAGGAACTGGTAAGGATTTTGTTGTTGTTTACAAAAATCTTTTTCATAAACTTTGTAATAAATCCTCTAGTATACTTACTCCCAATACTGTTCACTGGGAAGCTGTCCTGGCTGATAGATTTCACTGCCATTAATGCAAGTAAAGTTGTTGGCATCTACCCAGGTTATATTCATTTGAATGAACTCTTCTCCAGCACTCACGTTACAGTGAGATACTAAAAAGGATAAAAAAAAAATAAGTTCAGACATAGACATAAACTTAGTCCTAAAAGAGTACTTTCCTTTTGAAAATGTTTTAATGGTAAAATACCTAAATTACTGTGGAAACCATTATATGGTGATGGTAGAGTTAAAAAATTACAAAGCCAGGCACGAGTGGCTCATGCCTATAAAGGCTGAGATCTGAGAACTACAGTTCAAAGTGCTCCTAGGCATAGTTTAACCTTCCTGGAAACACCTTGAATTAATCAAAATTTCAGATGATTTGTGATATATTCTGTTTTATCCAATGACCCATGGAGCACATAAAATTTTACTTACATTGCTTGGGAAACAGTTCAATCCTTTAAGCCAATTTAGAAGATTTTTTAAGAACTGAATTATCATACTTTAAAAACTAAATCAATGAAATTTACCTATAGGTGATCTGCTACAGTTACTGTCTGACCAAGAAGAACAATATTTCCATGGTAGTTCACTTTGGAAAGAAGCAAACATGTAGTAAAGACTATAGGCAATTATGACATTGTAGTATATTGTCACAAAGATGGATATCAGGACCATTGTGATTCCCACACCTGGAAAAGAGAACAATAAAGTCACAAGAAAATTGTCTTGTTAAATAACAAAAACGCTTCATTTCAACTTCTACAGAAAAGGCTATTTCATATAACTCTGTCATCCTTTGGGAGGGGTTAGAGGTAGAAAGGTGATACCCTCTGAGCAGCTTTCTCTTTTTTTGCCAGTCCTGGGGCTTGAACTCTGGGCCTGAGCACTGTTCATGGCTTCTTTTTGCCCAAGGCTAGCACTCTACCACTAGAGCCACAGAGCCAGTGGTGTCTTTTTCTATATGTGTGGTACTGAGTAATCGAACCCAGGGCTTCATGTATGCAAGGCAAACTCTCTACCACTAGGCTATATTCCTAGCCCAAGTTTCTTAAAAGATTTAAAACTATTTCAATGACTGGCTTTTTGTGCCATTCCTGGGGCTTAAACTCGGAGCCTGGACACTTTCCCTGAGCTTTTGTGTTCAAGGCTAGCACTCCACAATTTGAACCACAGATTCACTTCCATCTTTTTGTTGTTTAATTGGAAATATAAGTCTCAGATTTCCCTGCTCAGGCTAGCTTTGAACCACGATCCTTAGATCTCCACCTCCAGATTAGCTAAGATTACATGAATGAGCTACCAATACCTGGATGACTGCGTTTTTCAGTTTTTTAGAAAAGGTATAAAGACAAACCCATCAAATTTACATAAAGCCAGTGTCTGCTACCCTTTCTTATTAATTTTTAAGACCCTTCTCATCGTAGGTAGGGTAAACACTAAAAAAAATTTCAGAACTCATGCTCTATTGACTCATTAATCAATAATTACAACTTCATCTGTAAATCAGCATTTGCCACCCAAAAATAGAGGCCTCTGAGTTAAAGTCCTGAATAGACCTAGTATAGAATTCTCAGAAGTATATGTAAAGGAAATTCAGTAACAATTTAAATTCAAATCTCAAAATTTTTCTTCACCTCAAGAGTTTCGAAATGCATTTTAGCATACTGGATATAATTCCAATGCTTAAGACTAGTTTTGAAATCAGTTCTTCAATCTTCCAGTACAGTATTCTATTCACCTCACTAAGAATTTATTTTTAAAATTGCATTGATGTTTTTACAAATAGTTTCAGCAGCTAGTACATACCAAAATGATATTTAATCTTCATAGAGAAAGTCAGTTTGATGTTTAATAACAATCAAAGCATTTTTCAGCTTTATTAGTGTCCTATTTTATTAGAAGCATCCAAGAAATAATAGTGACCTGCTCTTCAACTTTTCTGAATGAGGCTTTGTAAAAGACATGCAAAGGCAGGAAGACAAGGACCACATAAGAAGTATAAAAGAAGCCAGAGTCATGAAGATAATACACAAATTAAATTAAATGCCAAAAGAATTCAAATAGTGAAAGTTTTTTTTGTTAAATGTCATTATTACACAACCATCTCTAGTATCCTTCCTAATCTTTCCCATATCTGCAGCAAGGTTAAACAGGAATAAAAATAAGCAATTAATTTATAAAGTTTATTGTAGTAAAATACACAGAAAACATGATTATTTTCACAAAGTGAAGAAAGTACAAATAGACCAATAGTTATTATGATGAAACTCTTTAATACCAACCTTGGAATAATGGCAGAATCCTCCAAACTGAAACAGGGCCTAAGCTAGCAAATTGTCCCAGTGAACACTCTAGGAAGAACAAAGGTAAACCAGCCAATGCTAGCATAATTGTATAAGGTATCAAGAAAGCACCTAGAAAAGACAAAAAAAGAACAAAAGCATTACTACATTTCAAAAATTTGATGATATTTTCACAACCAGCACAACATTTTTAAAGTCTCCTTATACAGAGGAATAAATACCCTATATTTGGAACTCAAATTCACTACTTTCTATGAGAAAAGTGATTGATTCACTAAAGCTTTGGCTTCTCATCTATGAAATTATAACATTACTATTAATAAAGTTGTTGCAATTATTAAAATTGATGGCCTATAAAAAGTAAGACAAATAAGTAAAATGATGACAAAGTGTAGAGCTAGATGGACTTGGATTAAATTGTTGTCTTTATTATTTACCACTTATATAACCTAGGACAACTTATTTAAATATAGACTTTTGTGTTCCTCATAAAAGAGGAAAACAACACCAACTCATTAGGTTTTAGTAAGGGTTCAAATACTAGGCCTATGTGAAAACAGTTGGCAACATGACAGGCTATGTAACATATGTTCAATAATAGTTTCCCTCTCCTCTTTTGTCCTTTAAAGGAAATTGGCCTATTTATAAGACCACAAAAAATGTTAAATGTAGTTCAGAGTGAAAAGTACTGAAATTTAAGTTTATTACACTCTAAATAGTCACAAGACTCTTCATTTAATAATAGGAAAATTATTGGTTTTAATAGAAGAATTTGAACTTTTAAGATATATTAATAGTTAACTTTTTATATCACAGTAACTATTTTACCTGTGCTAGCTTATCCAGACCTAGTCTTCTTTTTTAACTTTTATTATTTTATTTTTGTTTTATTTACTTTGGGGGCATAATATTGCCCATTAAAGTCATTGCCAAACTAAATTTTGAAACAAACATGGAATATTAAACTTATTCAAGTATTCTGAAAATATTGGTAAAGTGTAACAAAATATAGGTTAATTGCATCCAAATAGGCATTTGTGTTGTGCAAATTTCATCTACTCATGCTACAGATTTACTCAGGTATTTCATCCTATAAGATCATACCTCAGAACGACATGTTTTACAGCCTTAAAATAGATTCTACTCAAAAGGAGACAATTACTTGTTCAAACTTATATTTAAGTGGCTTTACTTTAATACCAGCCACGGAAGTCACCAGACCCTAGGGAAAAATATGTTTGCATAGGTGTTGCAATGTGAATACCATTATTACTATGACTAATTGAAATCCAAATCCTACCAATGATAAATATGAAGGAAAAACAAACACAAAATATCTCAGGTTCCCCACAACAATTAACAAAGACATTGTCAGTCCAGAGTGGACAGACATTTTGGTGGAAAGAAAAAGAGATTCTTTCAGTGTTATATATGGCTTTTCATCCATTATTTCATTACTAGAAATAGGAGTAATTGAGCAATTGTTTAGTATAGTAGTTACAAGATGTTCATACTGCTAATAGATACCGGTATTCAGGTATTCAGGCAGGAGAGAAAAGTTTATTCCCAAAAAGCTGGCCCATGGCCAAGGTGATGCATGGCCAAAGAGAAGAAGCGACCCCTGCCCTGCCTATCTAGGGCAGGGGCACGGGGGAGTGTGGCCATGTGAATTAGGATGTGACCTCAGGCAAGGGGGAGGTAACTGCCTCAAGGTATGCTGGTTACCCAGGTAATTGGGTGGAAACTTAACCAAGTGAGGGGCAGGCATCTGCATGGAGCCCTCCTGGAGTGGACCTTACAGATAAATTATAATAACATAACACTCCGATTTCATAAATTAAAAAACAGATTATAATACTCTAACATTCCTATTTCATAAATTAAGAGTCTCAAGATAAAACAATTTCCAGATTTAAACAATAGTTTAGTTTTGTTTTTCAATCCTGACAAAATTTAATCTATTAGGTTGAGATCTTTTTAGACGATATTTTTAATAGACCACTATTAATATTTGACAAATTTGAATTTTATGTGCACCTTGAATCCTTGGTTAAAAAGAAGAAACAGTTGAGAGACCCTAGATGATTATTCAAAATTATTCTAAAAAATTGAGAGCTAACAGCTGAGTGGAGGTAGCTACTATCTGTACTCCTAGCTACTCAGAAAGCTGAGATCTGAGGATCTCCATTTGAAGGCAACGTGGGCAGGAAAAAGTCCATGAGATTCATATCTCCAATTAACCACAGGAAACTAGAAATGGACCTGTGGCTCAAGGTGGTAGGGGGCTAGCCTTGAGCAAAAAAAAGCTCAGAGACGATGATGCTCAGGCCCTGAGTGCAAGCCCCAAGACAATCACCAAAAACAAGTTAGAACCCAATGAGAAAAAAAAGACAATGGCACATGATAAATAATATTATTTTCTTTGGACTGTATCTAAAAAGTCTCTGTTAAAACTAGTATGGTGTAAGTTGGGCTGGGAATATGGCCTAGTGGCAAGAGTGCTTGCCTCCTATAAATAAAGCCCTGGATTTGATTCCTCAGCACCACATATATACAAAATGGCCAGAAGTGGCGCTGTGGCTCAAGTGGCAGAGTGCTAGCCTTGAGCAAAAAAGAAGCCAGGGACAGTGCTCAGGCCCTGAGTCCAGTCCTCAGGACTGGCAAAAATAAATGAATAAATAAATAAATAAATAAATAAATAAATAAATAAATAAATAAATAACTTCTGTGGCTCAAGTGGTTCCTAGAAATTTACAGAATATACTGGGTTATGGGTTATGATGTCAAATCACAAGAAATATACTAAACATGCGTATAGCAAGGACAAAAGGACCCTGAGTACTTGTCTTTACCACCATGAACTTATGGATGCTAAAAAACATCATAATACCTGACTCATTTCCCACCTAATAAAATATCAAACCCATTATGGAGTGACCTAAGTCCTAGATAGTGGAATTTATACTACCCACACTTCAAGTACTAAATGAACAGAACTCCTTTCTTAAATCTCTGAAAGTCAATGGGAATGTTTTTAATGAACTTAATTAACAAGACATAACAAGACATATATAGATTGAAACATGACCACACAAAATACTGTTGTACTAAGAAAAACTCATTACGATGGCACAGTTACCTTGGTAGTCAGCTATGAAATGAAAAGGCATGTCATCTATCTGATTCTAATAGAAACTGTAATTACTAGTAAATAAAATATGCTGTAAGTGAAAAGTTGTTTCCACATTACTAGACAATTGTGCAATTCATTTTCTTTCCCTTTGTGTGTCACCTCAGTTATTTTTTCCCCTTGTTCTAACTGAGCCTACCTTAACGATCTACAAGATATAAACAGTATTATTTGGCAAGAATGAAAACACCTAGTCTTGACCTTAAAGGTTGCTGCATTTTAGAAAGCTCTTCTACATTTGTAATACATGTAACCGAATATTGCAGCTTAAAGTACTAAATCTTTCATTGCCTTTTAACCATTTCTTTCCACACTTACATTACCAAATATAATGCTTTATTCTTCTTAAGCAAACAATTTATTTGCACTTACAAGTAGAATTACATTTCCCTGACTTTTTTTAGTTTTAGTTACAGATCAAAGCACAAGTTGAGTCTTGATTATCAGAGGAACACACAAAAAATTATAAAGTGCTCATCGCAGAAGTGCTAAAATGTAAAACTTTTATCAAGTTTTTTCCTGAGCATTTCTGGAAGCTAGATTCCTAACTTCAACTGGTAGCACACTTATTTCTCATCCTCCCAATAACCCTAACTATTGTGTACTTTTTCTTTAGCTCTAAAAATATCAGAGATTATACGGCACCCCATTTACAAGCAAAGGGAGGAAATATTGGGGAGAATACCTCCGCCGTTTGTGTAAGTGAGATACGGGAATCGCCACACATTTCCCAATCCCACGGCATATCCAACCATAGAGAGGAGATAATCTGATTTTTTGGACCAGTTTCCACGCTCCTGATTCTCATCACCTTCATCAACATGGAAATTCTCAGATGATGCTGTTACTTTCTGAGGAAGGAAAGAAAATGTGTATCAACAGCTTGTTTTACTCTTACAAATTCCAGAGAAGCATAATTTCACCAAGCTATACTTACCAGAAAGAGAAGGGTAGAAAGAGCAGACAGCCACTGAATACTCTATCCCAAGGGAGTTCTTACCAAAGTTGGGAGGCCTCTGCAGATAGCTGCTTTTCCTTAACATTTTCTTCAGACAATTAAAAGAAAATGTACAGGTAGAAAATTTCACTATTCCTTCAGTTGAGACCATCCTAGGTTTGTTGAAAAAGTTAAATGCTCCTCCAGCAGGAAGAGCAAACAAAAGTGGACAAATCAAGTCTTAAAGATGAGTTAAGAAAAGTCAACATTCTAGAGATTAGAGTCGTTGATCTTTAAGAAGGAGCAAATGTAGCTTCTACTGAAATAGAAAGGAATTTGCGTACTCCTTTTCTTGGGCGCTGATAGATTCAAATGTTGAGGGTTAAGTCACGTGCAGTTTCTCTCCAAGGCTTTTCACATAGAATCAGTGCTTTTCTAAAGGCCATATAAATAATGTGCTAGGATAAATTTTCCTGTCCCACCAGGTGGAGCAGCAATCTCCCCAATTAAAGGTAGGAGGAGAGACCTGGAGAGGGTTTCTCTCCCAACCTGTTAGCTGCTCTGAGGTACGGAAGGCTCCCTGGGTCAGATAAGGACACTACACTTCTGCATTTCCCTCCAGCACAGAGGCACAGAGAATAGGACTCTGTGGGTACTACCAAGATACAGGCTGAAATGTTCCCCAAAGAGGAAATAGTTCCTAGATAGGAAACTTACCTCTCCCCTGGGGGAGGGGGGTTAGAAAGACTTTTACCCCCTCAACTCCATGAGGAGATCACAGGCACACATGAAGATAATTGTGCAGAAATGTGGAGTATAAAGAACAGTTACAGAAAATAAACACTGAAATTTGTTCTGCCTCTTAAATTTTCCCATCCCGGAGCCCTCCACACCTCCAGCAGCTCCCAGACCCCTACCTCCTTCCCCCTGCACTTGAAGAAGCTGGGGCACTTCAATTTGTCCATGGTTCAGTCACTCTCTTGGCTTGCTTCGCCTGGCCTCTTCTCACAGTCTGGCTGAGCTTGACTGGTGGCAGGTGCACACTCCCCCGTTTCTACCTGCCAGACTGAGCCACCTTGCCCAGGGGTGGGACCATTTATGGAGGGAAGCTCCCTCCTCCCACTCTCCCGGCGCCTGGCGGGACTCAATTACCGGAAAGGACCAAAGTGAGCCTCAGGTTTTTCCCGAGATAATCCAGCATGTAGCAATTCCCTGCCCCAGCCCCAGGGAAGGGCTGGACTAGGGGTAAGTGAACAGAGCTACCGGAGCCTAGACGACTGACAGCCTTTGACTCAGAGCTGTTAGGTAGGTGTCTTAGCAAATGTTGCCTCCTTTCCTGGATTCCCACTTGCTTCCTAACCTGGCTTCTCTGTCCTGGGGCCAAGTGCTGATCTTTTGTGGTATTAAAGAAGAGAGGGGCACAGTCTGTGAGATTCATTCTGTTAACTAAGACTTCCCTGAATAGACCAGACTGATGGGGCCTTTTGGTTTCCCAAAGTTGTGCCCCCTCATTAGAAAGCTCTTCATCCCCTGAGGTATATGCTGCTCCCTGAGGGAAAGCCCCTGCTCTGTGCACCTTGAAAAGTAGCCAGCTAAGATAAGATTACCCAGCTGGCTCTACCTGAAAAGAGCAACTTTGAGTCTGTGGCTCAAGCTCCATTCTCAGCCTTCCGAACAGTTTTGCCTTTTACAAGGATTGCTTTGTGTAGTATTTCAAAGCAGCCAAACACAAACAAATTATTGAGCAGGTTTATGGGAAATTCTAACCCTAACAAAGGACTGCACACTGTAAGAAGGGTGAGGCTTAGAAAGTAAACTGGAAGGACACATCTCAGCTTGACCAGGGATGAAATAATCATTATAATGCTGTTTACCTACTTAACATCTTTCATCAAGAATTTAAAGATTACACTCAATTTATCTAGTAAGGGATGGCGAGGGCTCAACAACACAGCACAAATCCATGAAACCAGAAGAACCAAGCAGAAAGCCAAATTCTGCATGCTATGTATAGTTCCTTTGTTCCCTACTGACTGACAAGAATTTTCCATCTGTAATCGAATTATGCTCTCAGGAATCCAGGCAGGTAGAACTATGCAAATCACAAGAAACGTAAGGAAGTTGTAAGGAGCAAGTACCAATTATATCATGTAACCTGATGTTGCACATGACATAGGCTGTGTGCATATGGGTGTGTGAGAATAAGAGAGAGAGAGAGAGAGAGAGAGAGAGAGCTGCTGCAACCTGAAGGCCAAGATGAAATAATTCTTTGTCACCAAGGAGAGTGTAGCATGAAGGGTTTATAAGCCTTTTTTAAAAGGATAAGCTGAAAAGCACATATAACTATTTCCAAACTATCAGAATCCCATAGAAATGAAAAGGACCCACTATGGACTGCTGCAAATAGTTGGTAACTGAAGGAATACAAAGAGAATAAGAATCTGGAGGACAGATAGATTATGGAAATCACAATGTAGGTGCAAATGATATTTTCCTCACATAGTATATTTGAGATTACAGTACCTGAGGCATAAAGTTTGAGGTCCAAACTATTTTAGGGAATGTACATTTTTATTTGCTTAGAACTGTTTCAGCACCCTGTATGGTTTTCAATAGAATTACAGATCCGTGTGTATCATCATTGCCATTTCTTTCCATAGTTGCATGACACTCTTAATCTTTTGTGTCCTGCCCTATACATACAGTTCTACCTCTGGAAATTCCCACCTTCCTCTTTATTTGGTTAGCTGCTACTCATCTTTTAAGTTTCTGCAAAGGTGTCATCTTCTCCAGTTCATTCACAGCAGTTCCTCCTGCAATACCAGACTAGTCTAAGATGCTTTTCTTCTATATTCCTTTGTAATCTACATTCTTTTCACATTTCACAAAATTACTTGCATCTATTCTTCTAGACTATGAGTTTTTTGGAGGCAGACAAATCGCCTTAATCCTTCTACTCCTTTTATTCCAAGTATCTAGCACAGAAACGGATACAAAGCAAGCATTCAGTAAATGTTTATTGTAACATTTCATTTGGACAGACCATTAAATGACTTTGCTGTCAAAAAAAAGAAGAAGAAATGATGACTGACCAAGAATTTATTTCCAAGATCTCTTCTTTGAAATCTAGCTTATTAACTAATGAAGAGAGCATGTTTGTGCATTTTTAACCTACTTATTTGAAGATGCGTAGGGGTGAGGAATCAGAAAGAAATGAAGCCCACTCACTGACAGTCCAAGACAAAATTTTGATTTGTAGGCAACAACAACAACAAAATGATGGCTAACATGGAAAGGATATATTGAAATAAGGCTACTGGGTCTAAATCACAGTCTTGTCCTCACTGAAGTCCTGGAGCCTTGGGAGGGGGGGAGCAGGTAGAGGGGGGTGCTTTTCACCCAGTACCCAAAAGATTAAAAGGTAAAATAGGCCATTCTTTGAAATGCAGATGCATTAACTTGTTTTGCCCCAGGAGATCTCTGCTGCAGCCAATAAGCAGCTGCATTATGCAGTTTTGCCCCAGGAAAGTTTTGCTCCAGAAAATGTTCACCCCTGATTATTCCCCCTACATTGTTCGCATTGCTCACCCCTGATTGTTCCACTAAATGGCTTGCTTGGCTTATGTATAGCACTTTTTTTAGGCGTGGTCCCCAGACCATCCTGTGGTTGTTGCCTTTATATGCTTTATGTTAGCTACATTCAGGGCTGCAGGGCTTTGGGACTGAAGTCTACCGAATCAAATTCCCATATAATAATAAGACAAGTTCTGCTGTAGTTGTGCAAACCTTCAAAATTAAAATTAGTGATTCCAATTCACTGAGTTGTGCAATGCTGGACTTTCAACTCTGGGCCTTGTCTTCCTTGACACACAGACCACAGCCATGAATCAGATTAGCTTTTTAAAAAAAGTCAAACGTCACTAATAGATTTAGTTAGGAATATGTCACCAATACCAAATGTAATCAGCTCATAACTATGATTTTAGTCAGGAAATAAAAAACTGATCTTTTTCATACTAATATCACCTTTATGGTGCTAATCACAGAAGTCTTTTAATCCATTGAAGTCTTTTAATCTAATTCTTAGTGACAAAACTAAGAATTTTTTAATAGCTATTTGGATGTGAAATATCAGTTCAAATGAGAAAGTACTGAAACATGCTCATGATAGTCAGTGAAATATCAAACAAGCCTCCTCCTAGAAAAACTTTTTTAAACACAAATGTATGTTTAAAAATAAAGAAATCCCAGTATTATAACGTAAAATTAAATACTATATTAAAATTCATATGACAGATAATGTGTATATATAAAGGAGCATTGACATTGATGAAAATACATTGTATTCATAAATTAGTTGATTTATTAAATGGCAACTCCTTTGTACAACTACTTACAGATGGTAATAAAAAATAAAGTGTTAACCTTTCAGCAGTAGCCACCAAAGGGAACAGACTCTAAATAGTAAATAATAAACTGGGTAACAAACTGGGTGCCTGTGGCTCACACCTGCTATCCTATCTACTCGGGAGACTGAGATCTGAGGATTGTGGTTTGAAGCCAACTCAGGCAGGAAAGTCCCTGAGACTCTTAACTCCAGTTAATCACCAGAAGACTGGACATGGAGCTGTGGCTCAAGTTAGAGCATTAGTCTTGAGCAAAAAAGCTGAAGGACAGAGCCCAGGCCCTAAGTTCAAGCCCCACAAAAGCAAAAAATATTTTTTTTGATAGATTTGATCTTGGCTCATTACATGTGACCATAAGATGACCACATTATCTGAATGTGTGTGTGTGTGTGTGTGTGTATGCATGCATGCACATGTTTGTATGTATGCTAGTACTGGGGCTTGAATTCAGGGCTTGAGCACTATCCCTGAGCCTCTTTGTGCTCAAGGTTAGCTCTCTACCACCTGAGCCACAGTTCCACTTCAGAAGTTTTCTGAGTCGTTTATGGGAGACAATCCTTTTCTTCCCATGCTTCAAACCTCTACTATCCTCAAATCTCAGCCTCCAGAGTAGCTAAGATTACAGGAGTAAGCCACCAGCTCCCAGCCATTTCCAATTTTTTTCCACTAGTTAATTAGAGATAAGAGTCTCAAGGACTTTTCTCCCTTGACTGGCTTGGAATGGCAGTCCTCAGATCTCAGCCTTCTGAGTAGCTAGGATTACAGGCGTGAGCCACCGCATCAGAAATTTAGTTTTTAGGTAAGGTTTAATGTTTTTGTTGAGGCCAGCCTGGGAACCTGATCCTCCTACATCCAGCTGTTACTGGAAATTCAGTAACAGCTCAGGGCCAGTTTACAAATAATACAATCAGGGTTTTGGAGAACCAGAAATAAAGGCTTATTCATTTTGTCAGACAAAAAGGAGGACTTTTTGCAGCTCTCTGAGAAGCAAGTACAGTCCTAGCTAGTGTGTGTGAGTGGTTCTAGGCAATTCCATGAACATGAGCTTCTAGACACACAGACTAAGACATGACTCTGGGCCACACAGCTAGTGGCCTTGGGCGTTCTTAGTTTCTAATGTGCTGGCATTAGTCTCTAGAGTTGTATTCCTTGCTGTCTTGAATGTCCCGCCACTCTTCTGTTCAGTACGATAGGGAGAAAAGCATGGTGACCTTTCCAGGAACTCTAAAGTCATTCTTCATGTCCTTTACATGAGGAATGAGGTGGGAGGCAGAGAGACAGGACAGTGAGGAAGAAAATGCAAAAAAAAAAAAAAAAAGATACATAAAAGATTGTTAGCCGGGGTTTGGAAATATGGCCTAGTGGTAAAGTGCTCGCCTTGTATACATGAAGCCCTGGGTTCGATTCCTCAGCACCACATATATAGAGAAATCTGGACATGGCACTGTGGCTCAAGTGGTAGAGTGCTAGCCTTGAGCAAAAAGAAGCCAGGGACAGTGCTCAGGACCTGAGTTCAAGCCCCAGGACTGGCACAAAACAAAACAATACAAAAAAAAATGTTAGCCGGGGGTTGGAAATATGGCCTCTTGGTAAAGTGCTCGCCTTGTATACATGAAGCCCTGGATTCAATTCCTCAGCACCACATAAACAGAAAAAAATAAGCCCAGAAGTGGTGCTGTGGTTCAAGAGGTAGAGTGCTGGCCTTGAGCAAAAAGAAACCAGGGACAGTGCTCAGGCCCTGAGTTCAAGCCCCAAGACTGGTAAAAAATTAAAAAAAGAAAACTAGATCAGTTATTTGAGCTAAGACTTCCTGACTCTAGTAGTATACTACTTACCAAATATCAATATGACATTTACTTAGTCATTTTACTAATGGATACTTGAACGGTTCCCATATTTTATTATTTTAATAACTCCACTATAAATATCTTCTAACGTATCTTCTCTATGTATTTCTGTTAAGTATAGACCTAAAGCAGAATGCAAGTTCAATGGATGTTGCCATTTTTCCAATGCATGTTTCCACCATCACCACCACATAAAACTTTAAAGGCCCTGTGGAATTAAATTGTTTGTGAAATAAAAAGAAAGGAAATTGAAGGGAAAGAGATTCTTGATAGCAAAAGACAAAAAGCATATTACTGAACCAAATACAATGTTATATGGTCTACATTTATTATAGAACTCCTTAAACTATTATAGTCTTTATTTTACTAATTAAGTAACAGAGGCCTAGAGAAGTTAGATATTGTGCTCAAAATTATCCAAAGTGGTGTCAAAAACTGTATCAGTTATTTGAGCTGGGAATGTGGCCTAGTGGTAGAGTGCTTGCCTCGCATACACGAAGCCCTGGATTCAATTCCTCAGCACCACCTAAACAGAAAAAAATAAGCCAGAAGTGGTGCTGTGGGTCAAGAGGTAGAGTGCTGGCTTTGAGCAAAAAGAAACCAGGGACAGTGCTCAGGCCCTGAGTTCAAGCCCCAAGACTGGTAAAAAATTAAAAAAAGAAAACTAGATCAGTTATTTGAGCTAAGACTTCCTGACTCTAAAGCCTATGCTCCCAAACCCATGGATTATAATAAACTAAGGACAACATCTTTGAAAACACTTTATCTGTGCCATTCCTGATGCATGGGGCTTGGTCCTCCATCAGTGTTAATATTAACAATGGAATCATTTGGCACCATCTGACCCTGCAAATCCAGTAGAATACCAAACATCAATGAAGTTCTGCTTTGCTTCATCCTCAGTAGGACAGAAACATTTCTCTCTATTCTGTCCTTGAAGAAGGAGACAGCTTACAAAAGTTGTACTTCCTTCCTTCATGAGTTTCACTTTGTCAGTTTACAAAGGCCACCTGAGTGACTTGGATTCAGTTGATCAACATGAGAACAATAAAGACTTGGGTGCTGGGGCTGGGAATATGGCCTAGTGGCAAGAGTGCTTGCCTTGTATACATGAAGCCCTGGATTCCATTCCTCAGCACCACATACATAGAAAAGGCCAGAAGTGGCGCTGTGGCTCAAGTGGTGGAGTGCTAGGCTTGAGCAAAAAGAAGCCAGGGACAGTGCTCAGGCCCTGAGTCCAAGCCCCAGGAGTGGCCAAAAAAGAAATAAAGAAGAAGAAAGAAAATCCTTGAGATATAAAGGAAAAAAAAATTTTAAATGAATGAAAAAAAGACTTGGGTGCTTAAGGTGAAAGCTACATTTCAGTACCTACAGCTCACTTACAAAAACATGAATAGGAAATAGAAACTTATGTTTCTCTAAGGTATAACAATGAACACATGGGATTTGAAGCCTAAAGCACATTTCCATGCTTCACTAACCATCACGTGTAAAACAACCTTTTTTTCTATTAAATCTCCAAATCCTTAATATGGCAAACCCAAATCAACTGGGCAATGAAGCTAATGTGACTTTGGGGCTTTTTAATAAATCTAACACTTTTCTCTCTCAGGACATATAGGTCCTACTTCAGTACAGCAATTAGTCACTGTTTCTGTGGCACTGAAACTCTGAATATATAGCTGCTAGAGTCTTTAAGTTGCTAGCAACAATGAATAAACATATTACCTGACCTAGTTACCTGACCCTATTGTAATGATGCATTCAAGTAGGGAAGTCTCAGTTTTCACCTTTGAGTCACTGGTATTTTACCTACTAAGTGCACTTCTTTAAGGTATGCTCATTGCTGGTTTGTATATACAATAATAAACCATGTACTATAGCTTTTATGTATCAGGCCCTTTAGAGAGCTATGTCTATGTTTTTGCTTTCTCGCCTAAGGAACTTATTAACAGCCACCGAATAATTGTCCCCATAAAGCATAAAAACATTATTATGGGATATATTTGCAATCCATCTAGTAGAATCCTACAAGAAGATAAAATAAGGAATAGTTATGTTCATTCTGTGTACATGTACAGGCATTTTCATCACTCTTTTTCTCAGGGTTAAATTGTATTACTCCAAAGAAAAGGAAGGGCTACAAAGAAAACTAAGCATGCATGCAAGGTATACCTTTATTTTTCTCTTACATAGTTGAAATCCTTTAATGAGATAATGATATGCGCCCCAAATATCTAATATGTAAATAATATGATTCACTTTATCATTGCCATGTGCAGGGAAGTTCAAACTTCTTTGGCTAAACTGCCCATCTGGCAAGCTAACAAACCTGCATTGATGCCTTATTTTTAATGCTGAGTGTCACAACAACTGATTTGTTTATGCTTTAGTATTGTCACATGATATTATCCCTAACAAGGGTGTGCAACTGTCTATAACAATTATAACAGTAATAATGCCAAAATAACAACTACCGTTTTTGAGTACCTACCATGTGCCATGACCTTTATCCTTTATATATGTCATTAATAACTGATAGTTTCAGAACATGGCTTAACAAATAGGCCGAGGGAGGTAAAAATCACTTTTCCCAAGTCATAAGACTGGAAAATTTAATGGTTGTTACCAAAGCCCAAATCTATCAATAAGCTTGAGCTTTCCAGAATAATCTTACCATGGAATATCTCCTACCTACCTCAGCCTTTCAAGATTATTCTAATACTTCTTTGCCTCCTCTGGGCATTCCTCTAACTCCTTTGTTGTTTACTTCTATTTCTCCTTCCTTTACCCAGTGTCTTACCTCACCTAGTCCTTCCAAATTATTTTCCCTTTCTTGATAGACTTTCTCCTTCTTCCCTTCCCCTCTCAGCCTCCCCTTTAAATTCAAAGGGTAATTAGTATTCATCACTAGACTGGTCAGATATCTCCCTGCAGCAATCTGGGGATCCTCCTGAAGTACAAAAGGGTGATTCAATGTTTCTGCCATTTGGCTCAGTTTCCTATGTTTTTGCTACCTACAGTCAGAGATTAGTTTGTGAAACCAGCACTGAGACTTCTACCAGTGCTCATGAGAACTTACAAATAAAGTAGAGTCCAGCTCTATAATCAGTATTCTTGTACTTATTAACATAGGTAAGGTACAGCAATCACTAACAGATGGTCAGGCTGCCCCCAACCCTGTGTCAATGGTCTAGTGTTGTTTTCAAGCTAACAAGTGCTGCTATACCTTTCCTGTAATTACACAATACCAGCTGATGCTTCAGTGTGGGTTACAGCCTGACTCATTTGTTTAGATATTTTGTGTCTGGAAATGAAGGAAGCTATGTGATTAAGACTTACTGAAAAATATAACTTTACAATGCAGAAACATTAAAATATGGCTTCTTGCATGATATTTTTTCTTATACATATTTTACCAGCATCAGTTGCTCAACCCAGTCAAGTACACTGAGTGAAATATGTTCAGTATTTATCTGTTCATTTCTCTAAATAATTTTTTTAAAAAAACAAGCATATTGCTATTATGTAACTTCTTGATGAAAAGAAAACCATGGACCTGTAAAAATAGCAGTTGTCTGGCATAAGTACCAAATTTTATTACCTATTCTAAATAGCATACCCTTTAGAAAATACAAATATACCTGATATATATACAGAAACATATACTGATATCCAGTTCATTGACCAGTGGTAGGTACAAACATAGGTTTCTCCTCTGTTTACTACCTTATCCATGTTATGTTCCATCCCCATTTCCTAAAATCTAAAAATACTTTCTCATCACATTTGCATATTAAACTAGCCAAATTAACCTTTCTTTCTGTCAGCTTTCCCTCCTTTTCCCCAGTCTCCAGTAACCACTATCCCACTCATTCCTATGAGAATGGATCTAATTCTCTATAGCACACTAAAGTAACTTCTGTCTACAAGTCTATGATAATCATTAGTATGCAGGTATCTATGGCATATTAATTTGCTTTCCTACTTTGCTATCTTGGATGATTGTACAGTTTGGCTATTGTGAACAGTGCTACAATAAACATAGGTATGTGGGTATCTTTCTTGCATATTAATTTATTATCATTTGGGTATATGCCAGTAGCAGCATGGCAGGTTAAGAGAAGGCAGAGCTATTTTTAGTTAGTTTTTTTTTCAGGAAATTCCATGCTAGTTTCCACATTGGTTATACAAGGTTATGTTGCCACAAAGGAGTTCTTTTCTTGTCCTGCTCCACATCCTAGCCAGCATTTGTTGTCTGCTTTCTGGAAAACTGCCATTCTGAGTGGGGTAAATCTTAATGTTTTGATTTTGATTTGGCTAAGGATATTGAACTTTTTCTCACATGTCTATCAGATATTTGTATTTCTTCAGACAACTATCTGCTCAATTTTCTTTCCCACTTATTAATTGGGCTATTTGTTCTTTATGATTTAATTCTTTGAGATCTCTGTATACTCTGGATATTATTCCTTTATCTATTGAATAGTTGAAGATCTTCTCCCATTCTATGGGATGTCTCATTTCTAGTAGTTTTCTTATATTGTGTGTAAAATGTTTAATTTGATGCAGTCTTATTTGTCAATTCTTGCTGTTTTTGAGCAACTAAGGTTCTATTCAGAAAACAATTCCCTATGCCTATATCTTCCAGGAGTTTCCCTATGTTTTGATCTAGTAATTTCAAACTTTCAGATCTTATAGTAAGATCTTTGATCCATTTGGGGTTGATTTTTATAGAGTTTAATTTCAGTTTTATTATTGTCAAAGAAGCTCTCTTTTCTGTAATTTTTTGTATTTTTGGCTCTATTGTCATTTTTATTGTAGCTGTGTTCACAATAGCCAAACAATAGAATCAACTGAGGTACCCATCATCTGATGAATGAATAATCAAAACATATACTTAGCTACAAAAAAAAAGTAAAATTGTGTCATTTGCAGAAAAATGGATAGAACTGGAAATAATCAAGTAGAACAAAATAAACCAGTCTCAAAAAGTCAAATATCACATGTTTTCACACACCGGTAGAATCTAGAAATAGAAGATATATAAATACATATATATGCATTGATATATACATAAATATGTATATAGAACATGATTATCACTATGGGACTACTTGGGGATGGAGAGGGAAAGGGAAAGAGAATGAAGGAGGATGAATAATGCATATAATACACCGGCTGTATATGAAGACAGCATAAAGAAACAATGAAATCTGTTAAACAATGGAAATACATGTGCATGGAGAAAGAGAGTAAAAGAAACGGTTAAGCAGAATAAAATAAAACACATGTGAAATACCATTGTGAGACTCCTTTGCAAAATTAATATATACTACAAATGAATGAATGACAGAAAATGAAATGGGCTCTGATAGGGATATTAATGGGAAAGGAGAGGATGATTGGAGAAGGTGAATGAGGGTGAATATGGCTAAAGGATATAATATGTATGAATGAAAACAGAAGAGTAATACTTGTTGAAATTATTTTAAGAGGTCAATGGAAGTAAAGGAGGATGGAGGGAATGAGCTTGACTGGAGCACACTGTATGCATGTATGGAAGTATCACAATGAATCCCCCCAGTACAACAAACTTACTGGGTATATGTTAATAACTACCTAGAAGAGTATAAAATTTCCCAACACATGGAGCTGATTAATGCTGGAGGAGATAGAAGTGTTTAATACCTTTATTTAAACATTACATATTGTATAAATACTGTACCCTATCAATGGGTGAAAATATTATGTCAATTAAAAAGTAATTTTGAAAGCAATGTTCAATCTTATCTGATGCATTTAAAAACTGCAATGCATTACAATTCCACCCTCTAGAAATTTCCATATTTCATTCAAAGATCTTGTTCTTTCATTTCTTGCTTCTTTTTTGAAGCCCTATCTCCTTTTCAAGGTTAAATTTGAGAATAGTTATTGGAACAATTTATATCCAGCTGGAAGTGGATTCACTCTATATGAATGGCCAGTCATCAATACTCTCATGACAGATATCCAAATCATTTGGTGCATAGGAAGTATTCAGAAGCTGTATAAACAGGTGGCTTGCCCTTCATTTTTTTCTCACATCATGTAACTTCTTGCAAGCTTCCTTCAGCTTTCTTCTCTGGTAGTACTCCTCATAGCTATATCATGGTATTGGGAAGAGCCATCTGTCATAGGAGTTCAGTCCTCATGAGTAAGATTGATGTCATTCTCACTGTGAGTGAATTATCTGTATAGAAAGATTGGTTCTGCCAGATTTCTTCTCTTATCTTTTGCCTGCTCACTTAGCCTTCTGCTATGTATACTCCTATGGCTTGTAGGAACATCCTTATTAATTGGCAGCCCACTTAGGTAGTACTCTGGCAAGAATACTCATGCCTAGGTACCTTTGGTAATATCTACTTGACCAATGGAAAACACATATCAATTTTCTATGCCAATTAGAAGTTCAGGCTGCTTCACTGGCATGTCTTGTCTTTACTACTTCCATCTCACTTCTGATATTTTCTCCTGTTGCTCAGTTATAAGGGGCAGATAAGAGGATACGCTTTCCAAATTCTCCTATGTGGCAGAGACAGGAATGAATTAGTTTGTGGATTCTGAGCCCAGGCTCTTTGTCTTCAGGGGTTCTGTTTTATAATTGTATCTACGGTAGCAAGGAGACTTTCAGGGCCTCCCCAAATAAATAAGAATAAATCTATTTGAGCAGGCTTATTCAAGACAGACCAGCCTTATACAGTATTCATCCTATTGTATTACAGGAAGGTTCTAATAAATAAAAACAATATATATGTATACACATATATATTATACTATATATACTGCGTATATATACACACTATATATACTAATTTTTTATATATAAACTTTGTTTATATAGATATGTAATTTTGTTTTATGTGTGTATATATAGTGTGTGTACTCACACACTCTGAACTATCATACTAGGTGTTGTAGCCATTAGGAGATTGCAGTCATTCAAGAGAGTACTCAAGTATTAACAAGACAAAGAGTTATCAATAATAAAGATTTAAATGTTTAGATAAACAAAGTAGCTAGAGAGATTTATAGAAGACTTAGAATAAATGGTAATTAAAAAGATAAGAGCTTATCAGACCAGATAACAATAACCAGGAAAGAATTAGATAAAATAGTATAATGCCAATCATATTAAGGCAAAGTTTTTCTGATAGAATTGCTGATAGAATTGGAATAAATAGTTGATTCATAGCAATGGGAGTATCCAGTTACAAGGTTCAAGGAGGAGCCTTGTCTTATTCACCACTCTACCATGTCTCCTTGATGGAGGCCCAGCACATGGCAGGCTCAAGAAATATGTGTTGCATGAGAAGCTTAAGAATAGAGACACTTGAATCTGAATTTCACCCTGTAGCTAGGAGAAAGTCTACAGTTACTATCAAGAAAAGAATCACTTGAGAGTTTTCTAAGGTTCTTGTCTTTGTTTTGTGCTGACAAAACAGTAGTACAGACTGTATAAACTACAAATCATGCAAGTTTATTTAGCTCTTGGATCAGGAGGCTAGAGAAGTAGTGGCAATGGCATGTGATGAGGGCTTTTGTTCTGCATAGCAGAAGGCTAAGTGAGCAGGCAAAAGATAAGAGAAGAAATCTGGCAGAACCAATCTTTCTATACAGACAATTCACTGACAGTGAGAATGACATCAATCTTATTCATGAGGACTGAACTCCTATGACAGATGGCTCTTCCCAATACCATGACAAGAAATTTCATCATGAATTTTGGAAGGGGCAGTCACACCATAACACTACCTTTAATAGTATTTCAAATTTTATTTTGTTTCCAGTCCTTATTATATATTCTTATATGGGGTTATCTCAAAGTACAGGTAAGAGCAAATTATAGTTGAAGCACTTGAAATGAAGTTTTTAAAAAATGACAAAAATTGACTTATTTGTTTCATTAGCTGCCATCAAAATCAAATTGTATCATAATATCTTTATTTCTTTTAGTTTGAAAATCCAAATATACATACAGTTTGCATAGTTGCTAAGACTGTAAGTTGCTTTAAATTTCTGGAAGGTAATTTGTCAAAATGTATGAACGTTTTCAATGATCCTCCATCAAAAATCACATTACATTCTATACAAAGTATATCTATTATTATTGTAATTATAATTACTTATCATTTGTGTAGCACTCTTTTCATGGAGAATGAAATGAAATTATATTATTTATTGCAAAGGTAGTAAAATGAAAAGGTTATTAAATTCTCCCATTGCTTTAAAAAAAAAATCTTAATGAGGGGCTGGGAATGCGGCCTAGTGTTAGAGTGCTTGCCTAGAATACATGAAACCCTGGATCAATTCCTCAGCACCACATATACAGAAAAAGCCAGAAGTGGTTTTGTGGATCAAGTAGTAGAGTGGTAGCCTTGAGCAAAAGAAGCTCAGGGACAGTACTCAAGACTGGCAAATAAAATTTTTTAAAAAGCTGTCCAGGTGTCTCTGATTCATTCAAAATGTTTTTAATTCTAGAACTCCAACCAAAGGAAAGTAAGATGTTATATATTAAATGAATGTCTGAACATTTTGTGAATGTTTAACTAAACTTTATATCATTCAAACCAAGAAAATGTCTGGTATAGAATAGTTAGTGACATGGAAAAATGTAAACTTACACAGAAATATATTGAAAAAGGTCTAGATTGTATCATGCCAAAATAGTAGAAAGGACACTTTCTGCAGGTTATGAAATGATTAACACATATAGTATTGTTTAAATCAGAGAAAAAAACAATATTTCATAAGCTCATTTGAACCTGTATTTGATCTTACCTTCTCATCTCTTATGGCAAGGCAAAAATTAAAATGGACAGAGAAGTAAAAGTGAAAATGAAGTCAGTGAGTGCAGTAGAGGAGTACAAACTATGTCACAATATCTTATACCCATTTCTCAATTAGTACATTAAATAACTCTTTCCTTACTTTGAATGTTATTGACCACCCCCAACAAAGCTTTCCATGCAAATACTGAAAGAAAACAAAAGGCAGGGCTGGTAATGTGGCTTAATGGTAGACTGCTTGCCTAGCATGCATGAGGTCTTGGGTTCAATTCCTTAGTACCACATAAACAAAAAGAAGGCAGAAGTGGTGCTGTGGCTCAAGTGGTAGAGTGCTAGCCTTGAGAAAAAGAAGCTCAGAGACAGTGGCCAGGCCCTGAGTTCAAGCCCCAGGACTGGCCAAAAAAAATTAAAGAAAGAAAGAAAAATAAAAGACAGATGTAAAAAACAAGTACAAATCATACAACTCTCCAATTTCTGATGTCCTAGGAAGCAATTATAGTGATGTGGGCAGCTCTAAGCATGGGAATCACCTACAATTCTAGGGCATTCTTTAATTTCTTGTCCTTAAAGTTGTTTCAAATTTTAAAACAGTGAAGAAGTACTATTTAAAAACTTTGAATATTTCTTTATTTTCTCCCTAGTTCTTGATAATTGTACTAGGAAATAGTTTCTGAAGCAAGCAGGTTTTTTGCTGGCTGAATTACGATTAACATCATCCAAGGTAATGGCTGGATAGCCTAGAGGAGGACAGTTCTTTCCTGCACTCTTCCCTATTGCCCATTGCTTTTCCCCATTTGCTGCTGCCTTTTTCCTATCTCGATTGGCTGCACATGCTCTGCCAGCCAGTTAGAGCATGAAACTATTATGAAGTGTGGCAATTCATGGTACTAACTTCATGCAGATGAGGGAAGTTGCAGGCATAGATGCCTATTATTTAAATTAGCTAGAAACACCTTACTTATTAATTAAACCCTTAATGAAGCTGTTATCTCTAAATTTTTCTCCAAGGGTAGACAGCTCACATATTGGCCATCCTCCTTCCAGCAGGCCTATTCCTCAAGGCTAAGGTAAAACTTCACCTTCTCTAAATATTCCAAAACTATATTATACCTAGTAATTATATGGCCTAATAATAAAGCAGTGTTTTGATTTAAAATTGTCATGAAATAAAAATTTAACGGAAAAACAACAAACCTCCATAAACTTCTACCTAGATACAACCACTGGTATTTGGGGTAAACACTGTTATAGGTTTATGTAAACAAACAAAAATTAAGTTTATGTTATAAAAGTTTTAGATGGTACTTTTGTGAAAGTATTTTATTTTGCTCAATTTCTTATGTCAAGTCTTTTACAATGGCTTTATAATATTTTATTGCTTGTGCAACTTCATATATCTACTCTTGGTGATATACAATTCTTTCAAGATTTCATTGTTATCAATTACATTTAGATGAACATCTAAATATTTCTTTTTGTTGTGCCCTATACTGAAAATGTAGAGCCTTGTCATGTTATACAATAACTACAATCCTTGAGCAAGGCTCTAGCCCCCTTTTGCTAAAAACATAACTTGTTTTTGAGACAAGGTCTTACTGCTACTTTTGCCTGGACTGACCTCAAACTTGTAATTCTGCCTCCCAAGTAGCTTGGATTAGAAGAATGTGAATCTACAACTGATTTACATGAACTATAAATGTATTTCTCCTATAAATGTATTTTCCTCAGGATATGTTCTTAAAATTGTGCTTACCAGTACGGAGGTTCCTCAAAAGACTAAACATAGAGCTCCCCTATGACCCAGCAACCCCACTTCTGGGCATCTACCCAAAAAAAAATCACAAACAAGGCCATACTAAAGCTTCCAGAACAACCATGTTCATTGCAGCATTATTTAGCATAGCTAAAATATGGGACCAACTCAGATGTGCCTCAGTTGATGAATGGATCAAGAAAATGTGGTATATATACACAATGGAATTTTATGCTTTCATCAGAAAGAATGACATCGACCCATTCATAAGGAAATGGAAAGACTTGGAAAAAAATCATAGGAGTTAAGTGAGCCAGACCCAATGGCTAGAAAGTGCAGAGCCATTAGTGAGGTCCAGGTATACCTGGAATTCTTTCCATTTCACTATGTAAGATTCTGAAAGGTTAGGGTAAAACAAAGGTAAAATTACCCATGATCAATAGTGCATATTTGTTCCTTAATATCTCATATTATTTTTGATTCTATATCAAGCCAAAAGTCTTCTTCTATGAACTATTAGTACCCCAAGAACATCCTAAAGACAATGCAATAAGTGATTGACAAGCACATTAGAAATCTAAGTACATTCACCTATAGACATTATATTAAAGTGGCTATTAAAAGGTAGGATGACTCACACGCAATTTTAGGTCTTAATTTTTTTTTTGCCAGTCCTGGGCCTTGGACTCAGGGCCTCAGCACTGTCCCTGGCTTCTTTTTGCTCAAGGCTAGCACTCTGCCACTTGAGTCACAGCGCCACTTCTGGCCATTTTCTGTATATGTGGTGCTGGGGAATCGAACCCAGGGCTTCATGTATACGAGGCAAGCGCTCTTGCCGCTAGGCTATATCCCCAGCCCCTCACACCCAATTTTAATGTTTTATATTAGTCTATTAGAAATGACCTTGATTATTTTACAACATTGGGAATGTTTGTCCTCAGGAATCTTTGTTGTAACTCACTGATACCTAAGAGTTTCACACAGGTATTTTAGAAAAGAATTTGACCATCTGTATCAGGCCGCAAAATACTAAATAGACAGGCCAAATGTATAAATCACCTTGTTTCAGAGTATCTTCTCTTCTTCCCTTACAAGGAGTGGTTTGCTTTTTAGTTTTTTCTTTCTCTGACTAAATTACATGAGAGCCTATAAACTTTAAACAATCTTTGAAACAATCCTTTTTGTTCACCAAGCCATATGGGATACATTAAAGATAGCAAGTCACCTAGTTACAGAACTAGTTTTGTCCTAGATAAGCTCATGAAACAAAACTTACAAATTCGTGATGTCAAGTCGGTTTCTCAACCTTGACATAATTGGCACTCGGGGCTATATTCTTTTAAAATATTCTTTTAAAAATTAAGTATAACTCAGCAGCATTTCTGGTTTGTGTTAGATAGATACCAGGAGCAGCCAAACACCATCAAGATGTGACACCACCATAAAGGGTCTCCAGACATTTGCAGACATTCCTGGAGGTAAGGAATAGTGGGCAAAATATCTGATTGAAAACTCATGAACTATTTTTACAGAGCTCTCCAGGTTTGTTTGTTTTTTTATGATGATGATGATGTGCCACTTTTGTTTTCCATTGAAGCTTACAGTTGAGTTAAAGAAGAGGAAAATGGCTGCAGAGAAGAAAATCTAGGAATTGAGCAAAAGAGATGTACAGAGTGCAGGGTATAGAAGGATTATTTCTTAAAACTGTGGAAAGAAATACTTAACTCACTCATATGACTGATCAGCTTGCAAGACCATTCCTTGCACGATATTATGAAACACGTTATTTACCATGTCTTTTACCAGTCATTCTCAGTATAAAACAAGGCAAATAAACACGTCATTTTAATCTTCAATTCCCTCTGCTTTAAATGGATATAAAACTATTCTCCCAAAAAGTTGATTTTAAAAATCAAGAAAAGTATACTTATACTGTTGGATAATGCATAAATCTGAAAGATATTGGAGTAGTTCAGAGGTAGCCTCTGAATAGCCCTTCATGTGAGACCCAGCTCGACTACTTCTGAGTAACTTTGAACAAATTAATTTAACAGTCTGATTCTCCATTCATGCATCTTTAAAATGTGAATATAATGTAGTACTTTTTTCATTAGTGTTTTTTTTAATGAGAAAGACAATACAAGAATGTCAATAAAATACTCTTCAGGACTGAAAGCAAAGCACCCACAATCTACTCCTCATCATGTAATTAACCAAGAAAAATCCTTGGAGAGCTGTTTGCCTAGGTTTTTTGTTGTTGTTTACATTTTGGTGTTTTAGTAACACAAAAAGTGGCAATAAATCTATCTTTATAACTAAACCACAGAAATAGTAACCTACCCTGAATAGTCTTTCTAGTAAGTTTTCTAAGTAAAATTTAACTTAAGCATTTCTTTTTTTAATGTTACTTTTATATTTCGGAGTGGCCATTCAACAAAATAGTGTATGAATACAATGAATCTTAATCAATGTTTCATTATTGTCCCTTTCATTATTGTCCCCAATTCCTCCCAATCCTACCCCTCCCCTCCAGTTTTAAATTTTTGTCAGATATGCATTGAATTTTATGACTTTATTTCTAACAGGGAAATGATTTCTTCAAATTTTAATGTATGCATGGTTATCAGTTAGGCTAGTACAATGGTAGAACTCACCACAGCTGCACAAAGAACCTGTACTTCAGATGCACCCAGAGCTGGAGATCCCCAGCTACTCTGGAACTACAAGGGTTGTTGAATGTTTCTGAGGTAAGACACAGTGGCTGGCTGGCCTTTTGCCAGTAAAATCACGTTAGACCTGTTTGGTACATATGTGCTTGAATTGGCTTGTAACAAAACATACAATTATGAAGCCAAAATGTTGACCTTTTCAAGATCACTGAGAAAATTCCAATTGAATGCAAATATCAAAGTGGAAGCTCATGTAGCACTCTTACAATCACAAATTTAGTAGCTAAGATCCAAATACAAACTGGGCAGTTATAAATTTAATTGGAAACTAAGAAAATGAGTTTCAATGCCCATAGAAATTTGGAAGTCAAAAGTTTTGTTATAAAAAAAAATCTCCTATATTATTCAGCCTTTCATTAATCCCTTGAAGACTTTAAGATGTGAGGGCATTCTGTTTGTGGATCAACTTCTGTAAGTTACCAGCTGTTTATTAGTATTTACTCAGCCAAGTACTTTAATGCTTCAAGAAAAATATATGTTTTACTGGAGGAGAAGAAGAAACCTATACTGGAATTCAGAAACTTCTGCCAATTCATAAAACAGAGCCGCTAAGGAGAACCTGAGATAATTTCTTTGTCATTTGCTTGTCATGCCAGTCTGATTCAAATCTGTCCAAGTTCCAAGTTTAATGCAGTGCTCTACTGTTTACTCAAGGTTTCCATCAAATCATCCAATGTCTGTTTCTTTCGACATTACTCCTACTCTCAATGAACAAAGCAGAAAATTGAAAGTAAGATTTTTCTAACCAAGGTGTGCATTTTAAGTGACATCTTTTCCTCAACTGTTTTTCTTTGTGTGTTGCTTGAAACTCAACATACTTATGAGGAAAACACAGGTTGTAAGTGTATAGCTCAGTGGACGTTCAGAAAGTAAACATGCCCAAGGCATTCATCACTCAGGTCAAGAAATAAAAAGTTACTGGCGCCCTGGTGCTTTGTGCATCCTCCCAGCAACTATCCACCCACAAAGTGAAACACTAGCCTGACTTCTTTCATTGTCCATTACACTCACATTTCTGAACTTCGTGTGAATGGAATGATAGCATATTACTTGTTTTCACATCTAGCCTCCTTCATGTCTCATTATATTTATAAGATTCACCCAAGTAGTTGCATAATAGTTCATTGTGTGGATATACAACAAGTTATTTATTCATTTTACACTTGATGAGTATTTGGGTTGTTTCCAGTTCTTGGCTATTACAAATCATGCTGTTAAGAGCATTCATGTACATATCTTTGGTGCATTTATTTTCATATTTCTCTTGCATATGAGTGAGAGAGAAATTATTGGCTCATTAAGCTATGTTAACATAAATACAGTGTTGAACACTTTTCTGATGAGACTATATAAGTTTACATTCCCACTAACAGTTCATGGGAGTTCTAGATACTTTACATCCTCACCAACATGAGTCATTATGTGTCATTTTCATGTTGTTTTCTGAGTTTTTAATTTGTAATTCCTTGATGATTGATGGCTCTGAAAAGCTATTCACATATTTATGTGGACCTTCTTTCTTTGAATATCTAGCCTAACTTTTTTTACCCATTTGTTTGTTAGATAGTCTGTCTCCATTGTTTGTGTTTCTTTAGATATTCTATTCACACTTGTGAATTGTTTTCTTAGAAACATCTCTCATCCTTTTTTCTCTTCTAATGTTTTAGATTTATACAAATTCATAATTTTCAACTTTAAAGCATTATTTATATTAATAGTGTTTTGTTTCCTGGAATTATGGAGTATAATCTAGAAGTTATATTTCCTTTTTCACATGTCTTAATCAATAGATTTACAAATCTAGCACCATTTATTGACAAGCTTATCTTTTTGTGATGTAACATTGTGTCATTTTTACCGTAAAACAAGTAATATTTGTTTAGACTAGTTTCTATATTCTCAGTGGTTCTCCAGTGCTTTATTTATCTAACCATGCATATTGTTCTTATATGTATCATATTTATTTTTCCCAATTATTTGATATTTTATTTTACAAATGCTATCTTCTAATTTTTATTTTATTTCTTGAATACATAAATAAAATTAGATGTTTAATCCAGTATTCAATGACCTTGAAAACTCACTCTTTAAATTTCAGTACCTTGCAAATACAGTCTTTCAGGTTTTCTATACACACAACTTCATCAATAAATGATTTTTAAAATATTTATTAATTTTCATTTCTTCCTTTTTGTTGGTTGTGGGGCTTGAACTCTGGGCCTATCTGCTGTCCCTGATCTCTTCAGCTCAAGGCTAGCACTCTACCACTTGAGCCACAGCACCACTTCCAATTTTCTGGTGGTTAATTGGAGATAAGAGTCTCAAGGACTTTCCTGCCCCAGCTGGCACTGAATTATGATCCTCAGATCTCAGCCTCCTGAGTAGCTAGGGTTACAGGTATGAGACACCATACCTGGCTTTCCTTTCCAATTCTTATAGCACATTTTCCTTGCCTTGTGGTACTGTCTAGGACGTCTGGAGTACTGATAAAGGGAAAGATCAATACTGGGAATCCTAAATTCTTCTGTTGTCATATGTAAAGTTATGATCCTTTAGCATTCCACTTGTTAACCATATTTTTGATAGATTCTCTTGAATATTTATTTATTTATTTATTTATTTATTTATTTATTTGGCCAGTCCTGGGCCTTGGACTCAGGGCCTGAGCACTGTCCCTGGCTTCCTTTTGCTCAAGGCTAGCACTCTGCCACTTGAGCCACAGCGCCACTTCTGGCCGTTTTCTGTATATGTGGTGCTGGGGAATCGAACCCAGGTCTCATGTATACGAGGCAAGCTCTCTTGTCACTAGGCCATATCCCCAGCCCCTCTCTTGAAAATTTAAAACATGAAAATCTAACTTGCTTAATAAATAACAGATATACATTATCAATGTTCAAATCCTAGTACTGGTTTAATCACTGAATGAATGATTTCCCTTAATGATATATTATAATTTAAATTTGAATATTTGTTTTCAATATTTTGCCATCATAATCAGCCTTGTGCCAAAAATGCATATGAATGTATATGTATATATATACATTTCACTAATCAACATTACCTTCTGATGTCACATGAACTCACCAGTAGCTTAATGTATCAATTGTGAAAAATTACAAAGCTAGGTTTCCTGGCTAATTTCTACAAATTGCTAGTAGCAGAAGCTCCTTGATATATAATCGTGAGCTTTTACCTATTCTGACTGAGGAATAATACCTAGCTAAAGAAACAATAGGATGTAGAAAGTAACAGCAACAACTAGACACATCAGTGCCAAACAAATAACCTGGGAAAATACTTTATGAAACAAAGTCATAAATGCAAAATAGTTTCTAGCTGTGTAATAGCAAGCACAATAAAAGAGGAATTATTTACATTACAAGTTAAAAAGAATGAGCAGCTCCAACTGCAGTGCCTTTTTCAGACTTAACTCAAAAATGACAGTTCCTTCAGTTTCTTTCTAGTTAAAAGTGAAAAGGAGTATAAGGATGAATTCCTGGTAATTTTTTCTTGAAAGAGGATCAGAAATAAACTATCATTTCCTATTTCAGGATCTTCCCTGATAGCATGTATTTCTCTAACACATATGTGAGATGGGAGAAATGACCTATATTTTTAAGAGTATCATTTATCTTACATGATCATCAAAATATTTATGCAAATGTCACCTGTGTATGACTTTTTAACTTGTTATGTAAGGCTAAAAATCCAGGGTGAATTCCCCATCTGAGATGACTAATTGGGATTAGACTAGGTATTTCTTAGTCATGAAATAATTGAGTCACAGTGTCTGTATACATCTTTTGATCTGACAAAAACACTTGGGATGCAGTGATTTTTTAAATTATTTATGATTGTTGGTACTTTTCTCAGAAATATTTCATCATTAATAGCATTAATATGGGACTAAATCCAGCACATTCACTGATTTATGCCTGAACTCCTGATCCTAGTTACATCAGCTGAAGCTACAGGAATTAGTATAACTCTTTGTGTGACAATCCTTAAACTATTGAAGTCTGCTCATTTCTCAGTGAACTCTTTGTAATGATTATTATTTTTGGCAGTACTGAGGTTGAAACTCAAGGCCTCACACTGACCCATACCTCCAGATTTTTTTGTTTTGTTTTTTTTCCAGTCCTGGGGCTTGAACTCAGGGCCTGAGTACTGTCCTTGGCTTCTTTTTGCTCAAGGCTAGCACTCTGCCACTTGAGCCACAGTGCCACTTCTGGCCTTTTCTATATATGTGGTGCTGAGGAATCAAACCCAAGGCTTCATGTATACAAGGCAAGCACTTTACCATTAGGCCATATTCCCAGCCCCATCTCCAGATTTTTTTGACTGGTTATTTTTTATATAGAGTCTTGTCTCCCTTCCAGATGTATAGATGGATCATGATGGATCTATTTCAAGCCTCATTGTAGCTAGGGCAATAATCATGTACCACTGTGCCAGGCATGGTTTGAAAAAAACAGTTTTGTGAACCTTGATACCTAGGCTGGCCTCATAGTTGATCTTCCAGTTCTCAGCCTTCCAAGTAGGTAGGATTTTTGAGTCTAAGCCATCAGTACTCAGTAAAGATCAGTATGTAAATCCAGTTTGCATAATAATCATAAACATATATTTAGTTCTAGAACAGGAAGACTTCATACAATTTTTTTCAAAAAGTCCAAATCAACACTTCATTAAACAAGAAGCCAATTTAAAAACTGTATGGCTTTGACATTTGCAAATCTTTTAAATTATCATTAATATTTAAATATCACTAAAATTATAAAATTCCTTTATAAATGTTGATTTTTCAAATTACTGAATGAATGACTATGAGAAAGGAAAGGAGAAATTATGTCTTCTTTTGACAAACTTAAAAAAATGCTAGATAGTAAAGAAAAAATTGCAGATATCGAAAAAGTAATCAAGTATTGTTGATAATACAATGTAGCCCTCTCCAGCCACAAATTCTACATGTGCAGATTGAACTAACCTAGGGTTAGAAGTATTTGGAAAAATTGTATCTGTAATAAAAAGATCTAGACATTATTTCTTGTCTTTATTGGTCCCAAAACATAGTATAACAACTACTTGTATAGCATCATATTGTACTATGTATTCTGAGTCATCTAAAATGATTTAAAGTATACAGGAAGACATGAATGGTTTATATGCAAATATTATTATACTTTTAGTAAAGGATTTGAGCATCCATAGATTTTGATATCAATAAGGAAGACATACTGGAGGATATCTGTACCCTTCTTGAATTGTTAGGGTTTTAAGGATTTTTAAAATCACTATCTTTTATTAAAGATAAAGAAACCAGCTGGATGGTGGTGGCTCATGCCTGTAATCCTAGCTACTCAGGAGGCTGAGATCTAAGGATCATGGTTTCAAGCCAGCCTGGGCAGGAAAGTCTTTGTGAGACTCTTAGCGCCAATAAACTACTCAAAAAAGTGGCACTATAGCTTAAGTGGTAGAGCACTAGCCTTTAGCACAAAGAGGCTTAGGGATAGCGCCCAAGCCATGAGTTCATCCCCAGGACCAGTTTTTCAGTTTGTTTTTTGTTTTTGGTTTTTTTTTTTTGCCAGTCCTGGGCCTTGGACTCAGGGCCTGAGCACTGTCCCTGGCTTCTTCCCGCTCAAGGCTAGCACTCCGCCACTTGAGCCACAGCGCCGCTTCTGGCCGTTTTTTCTGTATATGTGGTGCTGGGGAATCGAACCTACGGCCTCGTGTATCCGAGGCAGGCACTCTTGCCACTAGGCTATATCCCCAGCCCAGGACCAGTTTTTTTTTAAAGATAAAAAAACCTAACCATAGACAAAGAAAATGACAATTTTAACATCATTTGGTTACTCAGAAGTTAAGTTGATGTTGTTCATGTGATGTGCTTTTCTGGTGGATAAAAGACAATGGACATGCTCCCTAGGAAACTTAATGGAGGAGTCACTCCTCTCTAGCACACTCAGCAGCAAAGTTGCTTGGACTTTGATATTGCTGTGTAAAGGACTGTAGGGAAGGACAGTTTGTGAATTCCCAGATTGTCAATTCAGCCATACTTCAAGGTAAATTCATACATGCTTACCATTACAGGGGTGCCTAGAATATGTAAAATTACCATTTTCCTAAGAACCAACTACTGGCTATCTTCCTTCTTTATCACTTTCCAAATGCTTTGAACACCCTTTTCTGCTAGGGTTGCACCTATGATCCCAGCTGGAATGTGTTACTTACTACTCCCTTCCACAGATTTTGTATTTATAACCTAAGTGAAAGGATTTCCAAGATTGCTAGCTCCTAAGTACCTTACCCAGGCTTTCAGGTTTTCTTTAGCATGCCCAAACCGCTGTAAACACTTTTTCATTAAATTTTATTCAAAATCCAAGTTGAGTGGGTTCCAGTGTGTTGCTAGAATCACAGGTGACACGTCTCTCCACATTTTTCACATGCAATGCCTTCAGTTGCCCTGAGATTTGTATTGTATTCCTTAGTAGATCAAACAAGCACACCATGCTCCACTTGGAGTTGGCCTCTTAAGAATCTTTTGGAATTCACCAAATATGGTTGTTTGCATACCTTTACTTCAAGTATATTGTAGTTGGCAAAAACATCAAATATTTGCCTTTTATGTAAATAGAGATACTTTTTAAATGAGAGCACCAGTTTTGTTCATGATTTTTTTTTGCAATTTAAACATTTTTAACTGAGCCAGGTGCTGGTGGCTCATGCCTATAATCCTAACTACTCAGGAGGATCATGGTTCAATGCCAACCTGGGCAGGAAAGTCCATGACACTCTTTTTTTTTTTTTTTTTTTTTTGGCCAGTCCTGGGGCTTGGACTCAGGGCCTGAGCACTGTCCCTGGCTTCTTCCCGCTCAAGGCTAGCACTCTGCCACTTGAGCCACAGCGCCACTTCTGGCCGTTTTCTGTATATGTGGTGCTGGGGAATCGAACCCAGGTCTCATGTATACGAGGCAAGCTCTCTTGCCACTAGGCCATATCCCCAGCACCTCCATGACACTCTTATCTCTAAGTAACCACCAGAAAACCAGAAGTGGTGCTGTTGTTCGAAGTGATAGAGTGCTAGCCTTGAGCAAAAGAGCTCAGGAACAGCACCCAGGCCCTGAGTTCATGCCCCACGACTGAAAAAAAAATTGTTAACTGATGCATTTAAACAGCACATACTTTGGGGTTAGCATGTGATATTTTCAGACATGTATATATGGTATAATATTTTTTAAAAACAGAGTAAAATCATCCCTGCATATAAGTTCCTTTATGGCAAAACATGGAAAATAAATTCTTTTGGCTTTTTCCAAATACAGAACACTATTGTTATCAATAGTCACTGTACTGTGCAACAGAGCACCAAATGAATGGATTCTAAGAACATGGGACATGTATACAATGAAGTACATTTTAGCCTCTTATAAAGAAGGAAATCCTGCCATTTGTGCTAAAATGGATGGACCTGAATAACATGTTATGTGAAAGTAACCTAGGCAACAAACATAAATACCATGTGATCTCGCTCACATATCTGAATATAAGTGAGATATGCAAGGCACATTACAAATATAATTTTAAATCCACTTGCTTATTCAATTACTGCCTGGTGCAGAGTAAATTTTTGTATGACACCTAGTAAAGTTGATTAATTACATAAGTGTGTTAAATGTAAGATTAGGAATCCACTGACGAAGTTACTTATTTAGAATGATTGATAAAAATCAAGATTAGAAGGAGTTGAGAGATGCATGCCTTACAAAGAGAAGAAACAAATACAGAACACAAAAATTTTTCCTTATCTGTAAAATAAGGATGATCATTCTACATTATACAGGTTGTGGTTGCCAACATAAAGCAATGCTGGTAAGGAATTTAGCATACCGCTTACAGGTGATTAATATTGTTATTATTGCTGTTATGTGGTGGCTAAAAGAAAAGATAAGTTTAAACTCCCATTCCTGTGTGGGAAGTGGAAAATATTTCTCTTTTCTATTTCTCCTTACTTGAGCACTGTATACTAAAATAAATCCTTGCTAAAATTTCCTGGCTAAATGAATTAAACTTCCAAATAAATCACTGATAAAGTAAATTAAATAAAAAAATGAATAGTAGCTCTAGGGAGTACTAAACCCATACCAACATTTAGTTCTGCTTCGCCTATTTTAGGACAGAAAAATTAGGTACCATTAGAGGTGAAGAGATTCAATATGCAAGAGAGAAGGGAACAAGATTTGAGGGGAAGTATGAGTGAGGGTAAAGAGATAACGGCTTTGGAAAGGGATTCTATTTTGTTGAGTGGAGATGAGAGGATATTTAAAATTGTAACACATTTACAAATAAAATAAACAACAGAAGTAGAAGTTTATATCACATTGCCTCAATCATTTGCATAAAATACGACACACGGTCATCTTAAGAAGAGTAAGAATACCAGAGCTTTTAAAATTTGTTTTCTGCCAGTCCTGGGGCTTGAAATGAGGGCCTGGGCACTATCCTGAACTTCTTTTTGCTCAAGGCTAGCACTCTACCACTTGAGCCACAGTGCCACTACCTGGCTTTTTCTGTTTATGTGGTACTGAGGAATCAAACCCAGGACTTCCTGTATATGAGGCAAGCACTCTACCACTAAACCACATTCCCAGCCTCCATGATATGAGCCTCTAGAACCCAGCAATATGTTTCTTTTAAAAAACAAACTTATTCTTTCTTTGCAGTGAGAACTGAGTTTTGGCAGCAATAAAAGTTACCATTTGTCTATTGTGAATTACAAAAGCCTCAAGTGTAGAAAACTGGGTAAAGATATAGCACTAACCCCACGTGAATCTCAAACTTAGCTATATTCTTGGGAGCTTGTTTGGAGGTTCTAGCAGGGGAGCGCAGCTACTTGTATACCCTTGACCAAAGACCAGTACTCTATCGGGGATGGTCGCGACCTGAGCACACAGCTTCAGGAGGGAAGCACATGGAGCAGTGAGGGAGGAAGGGGACACTCGCCTAGCCGTCCAGATCAGCCGAATCAACCCTGGTGACCAATGGGGTGACAGATGTCGCAGCCAGATCGCCCTCACACCAAACTTAGTTATATTCTTAAAATTATGGGACTGAAAGTTGTACAAGGTTTACAATCTATTTCCAATGACAATAACCAAACATTCTTATCAGACATACCAATTTCTGGTGCCTTGTCTTAAAATAATTATTTCTTAATAAATGTGTTAATGTTATATATTCCAATTGCACTGATCTGATGATTATATATGTTTTCAAATGTTACTATAGGTTGATTATGTTAGTATTCCCCTCCTCAGGTTCTCAGCCCCCACCCACTAGCCCCCAGCCCCATCCATACCTGAACTCCCTGCCCTAGAGCTATAATGGGTCACTCCCACTAGCCACTCGGACCTACCTACTTCCTCTTTAGTCCCAGAATTATATAAACTACCACCTAGATTAAGGTGCAGATGTCATATTGCTCTCTCTCTCATGGGATATATGGCCCCACTAATAAACCTCCTTATAAACCTTCTCCAGTCCCTGACTATCTCCACATGGTCCCCTGGGATGGCTGGGACAGATTCTTTCAGATTAACCCTGAAGAAAAATGAAATTATGTCATTTGCAGGGAAATGTATATTTAGCAAGATAAGGATGTTCAGCAAGACAAATATCTCATAATATCACTTATATATGGACTCAAGCCCTAAAAAGATAGTAGCAATGTGACATAAGTGTGAAGGGAAGACTAGGGGGGAAAATAGCTAGTGATGAAAGATAAAGGAGAAGGTGATAGAAGCGGTGAATGTTAGATAAGTACATTATATACACACAAAAATAACATAATACAATCCACTAAAACACTTCAAAATACAAGGGCATAAGGGAGGAACTTAAAACAGTAATATAGAAGGTATGAATCTGACCAAAGTCCATTCTGTGCATGCATGAAGCCCCTAGTCTAATAAAAACAACAAATAAGTCATAGTTCTCACTGTTAAATGCTATAATCCTACCCGTTTCATCTGATAGCTAAATGAATAGAAAATATTAGTATACATAGAAATCTCAAATATCATGTTAATATATTTGGAAAACCTATATACGATAATCATCACATCATTATTCCTGAATCATCCATTCCCAAAGCTACTCTAGCCAATGGATGATGACATATTACAGCAGTTTCAAAGGATCACCCTGTATCTATACATTCTGTAAAAACTCCAACTCCTTTTCAAACATTTTCTAAATAGTCCTGGAAACCCACATCAATTATTTCCCATATGTTTTGTAGCTACCCTATACCATTCACCATCTTCCTGTCCCAACCCTCCTTCCCTACTCTAGCATTCCTAAAATAGGTATCCTATCACCATCAATAATAGTAAAAGGTGACAGCTATGCTGCCAGTGCTCACCAAAGGGACCATTGCTGCTGATACCTGGCAGACATATTGCTTCCAATTCCAGTATGTACAAGGTTCTTCATCAATTTTGCCAGTATTCATTTTGGAGGGAGCTAATATCCACAAGAAGGACAATGGCTCCTGATACTACTGAAACCACCAGTGCAATCCACTGTGTCTCCAGGAGCTACTAGCACCACCACAGCTGAGGCAGAACATTCTTTTGTAAGACTTGGGAGTGAAACCATCATTTGAGCTTTAACTCCTTGTCATTACTCCCTCAGGCTAGGACTCAGGCAAGATTCCAGATGAACTGAGTCAGGTGACGACCTAGGTTGTCTCCTCTCCAAGTAAGTATGTTCTTGTCATTCTTTAGTTATAGTGAATTCTACTCCAAAGGTCCTTTCAAATTAGACTCCTAATTGTCACTTTTTCTTGAGGCCTACTTATCTATCCAGATGTGTACCAAGTCTCAGGAGAAATAGCAGGCTTAAGTAAACATTTCTACTCTATGTCTAGACATGAGACATAGAAGGAGAATGAAGGCATCTTATCATTTATATATAATGAAGCATGCATACTTTCATCATAAAATGTCAGCTTGAGGATGAGTATCTTAATCTATACAACTCATTTCAGTGCTACTAGGCTCTGGGACCAAATTATGTGTAAGTGATAAACGAGGTATGAAAATAAACAAAAATGCATTTATATAAATCAACCAAAACTCTCATCCACTTGTTCTAACTCAGCTTTATCTAGAAGTATTCATTATAACATTATATATATGAAACAATTGTAAAATAATGAATGTATATTTCTTATAATTGTCTTTACACAAAATCTACAGTTGCTACTTGTAATAATAAGTAATATTTATCTAACACATACTACTTGCTAAGCACTGTGATATATGTGCAGATTATTTTATTTTATTCTCACAAACCTTTTAGATAGAAAATATATGACCTGGAAAAAAGAAGTGACCTTCACAGGGAAAGGAAGCAGTTAAATTAAGAAGCTAAGAATGAAGCCCAGTACTTCAGATCTCAGTGTCTATGCTTACTTCTCTTAAAATTCCTGGATAATGCTGAGGCCTTAGGGGCAGAAGCAGAAGGTGATAAATTCTTACCCAGATAAATTACACTGGATAATGTTCACACACCCACACAGCCAACTTACTACAGATCAATGCTCCCACTGAGGACAACCTCAGGGCATCTTATACCAAGATAACTAGAACTTGAAGGACCAACACCAAGGAAAATGAAATCTAGAGAAGTAAAGCAACACTCTGCAAACAGCTTTGCCCTCCAGGGCCTCCGCCTATTCTAGATTTAGGAAGAAATATTAGTGAGTAAGTCAGAGCGAGGATGTGGTTAAGAAGCAGGAAAGTCAAGAAAGCTTTTGGCAAACTTTCAGGACTATAAGGAAAAAATAGTTTCAGACTTTCAAGGGAAATTGAACTTTAAGAGCCAACAGCTAAGGAAGAAGACAGGCAAAAAAGCAAGCCTGACACTCTGTTCTGTTCTGCCTCAAAGATTTGCTCAAGAAATCTGCTATGCAGGGCAACAGGCTAAGTAAGAAAATAAGTAGAAAGCTGTTGGGAAGTGAAGCTTGGTTTTGAAGTAGTTTCTTAATTGTGCATTTCCATAAAACATGAAAGTCCCTATTAAACACAGCTGCTCTTGGTTGAAACCCCTTAGAAGATACACTCTAAACCGGGGACGAAATACAGACTGACATTCGAAACAATATCTTACAACCCAATCTGAGTTCTGCTCAGCCTCTGATTTGGATCAAAATGGTCTGTCCTTAAGTGGGTTTTCCACCAGAGAATAAGATGAACCTGTAAGGTTCATCAGAAAGGAAACCTGTCACATGGTTCAGGCAGAGGGGGAGAGAAAATTGCTAGCCCACGTAAGATGGAGGCATGGGGACAGAGAGGGAATGGAAGAAGAAAAGAGAGAGAGAGAGCAAGAGAGTAAGAGAGAAAAGGAAAGAGGGGAATGTGTTGAGCCAGATCATATAGGAAAAGGTGGGAGATATGGCCAGGTGGATTGGATGTGACCTCATACAAGGAGGAGGTAACTGCTTCCAGGTGTGCCAGTTACCTAGTTAACTCAGGTACTGGGTGCAGACAAACAGGTTGGGGGCATCTGCATGGAGCTCTTCCAGGGGTGGACCTTACATTCCGCCCTTTTAATAATTATGAAAAAGGGCACGGACTCTCTCTGGCTACTTCCTGATGGCAAGGGGAGTCGACATTAGGAGTAAAAGGCAGTTATGGGGCCCCTCCTGGAAAAGAGAAGCAGCAGCTGTCCCTTGGTGGTCCTTGAATGAAGCCTGGAAGAAGTCTCATGAGGCAGGGGTTGTAACAGACTTAGAGAGGAGATGGTGTGGTGAGTGCATAGCCAGCAGTGGTAAAGACCAGAAGTCTAAAGTGAGTTTCCTCCGGCTTTCAGCACTTTGTTCCAAGGAGGGGCTGTCAAGAAGGTGAATTAACCCTCAAAAGAGAAGGGGGAGGAGGAGATCCAGCGATTCCTGACTTTTTCCCCTCCCAAGACATGGCACCAGATGTAAGGTCCTCGGGAAAGGAAACCCGCCACATGGTTCAGGCAGAAAGGAGTTTATTGGGGAGAAAGCAAACTTCCAGCCCACACCAGATGGAGATATGGGGAGGAAGAAGGGAAAAAGAGAAAAGTAGCAAGAGAGAGTAAGAGAGAAAAGGAAAGAGAGTGGGGACTGGTGTTTATATAGAGAAAGAAGGTATAGATAGGTGGATTGGATGTGACACCAGAGAAGGGGGGGTGGCTACCTCCAGGTGTGCCAGTAACCTAGGGAATGCAGGTATGATTCATGTATCATATCCAGCAGGTTTTCTTTTTTAATTTTTTAAATTATCTTTAAGTATTTGTACAAAGAAGGTGCCATTTAACAAACCAGTTTATGAATACAATGTACTTTGTTTAGTGTCATCCCCTTCAACATCTCCACCACCTTTGACCCACTCCTTTTCTTGTTTTTCTTAATTTTTTTTGGTATATACAGTGAAGTATGCCAGACACAGAGAAATAAAGGTTGCATAGTGTCTCTCAATTGTGGTAGATAGAATGTACCTATAAATCTATAAATAAACATGTTGCACAGTAAGAAAGGGGCTATGTGTATTAACAAGTATAATAGACTCTTTGGAGGGCTCAAATAGTATAATCTTTTAGAAAGAATGGGTTAAATCCCAACAAAATTAGCACCAGGAAATGGGTACATAACAAATGGGAGTAGTGAAAGGGCAAAGAATAGACAAATGAAGGGAGAAGTAGGATAGAGTGAAGTCAAGAACTCATTGTATATTACAAGAGGTTGGCTAACATAATATCCAGCATTCAGTCTGGTAGTTTGGCCCAAAAATTACCCCTTCCAAAAACATTTAAATTTTTGAAATGACAAAATATGGTAGGAAATATTAATATATTGGTAAAACTAAATATTGACAGAAAAAGTTAATTTCAAAGTCTTGTATAGTCAAAAACATAGATTCATAGCAACACCACCATAGACTGAAAGTCATAAATAATGTCACATCATAACATCATGAGGAAAAGGGGGAAAGTACTAATTTATGTTAAATTCCATGAAGTCAAAGTAGATGGTGTTAGAAAATTGTGCAAACACTCAAGACTCAGAAGTATAATATCTCTCAGGGACTTTAGATTGCAGTCAGGGAATGGAGTCTGTAAGAAATGGAGGATCCTTATGGTCCCTAAATGACTATCAACACGTAAACATTGAAATATCTGCTACTCATCTCCTCCCCATAATCCCATACATTTCACTAACTAATAAAGTAATGAAGTGAAGAGGAGCAATCAAGCATTGCACTGGGAATTGGTCCGTTCCTAGAGCCTGCCTGGATCCTTATCATTTCAAAGTCTTGCAGGCAAAATCCTCCGAAGTGAAAGGCTTCTCTACAAGCTACCCATCTCACATTCTTGTTCAGGTCTCAGATTACAAACTATCATATCACTACTTGAAATCAGGTGACTTTAATAAATTCTCTATAAAATTATCCTTTACATTTTTTTCTTCTTATCATCTGTAATCACTTTCTGTAGTTATCTCCCCCATCCTTTTTCTTGTACATTTTAGCCTACTTAAATCATTAAAATGTGATTGCCCTCAATGCAGAGAATTGTCTTGCATGCTTTCTGTTTTATCTACAGTTCCCTGGAATGCTCAGTAAATCCTTGTTGAATGGCTGGGCAATATTGGTGTCTTCAAATCTGTGACCAGTTTCTAAACAGGGACTCAAGTTAAAATTGTATCAATGGATGTTGGCTGCTAGTCATTATGAGTTGTGTGATATATTTTCGTTAAAACTTTTGCTCTTAGAGTATATGGTGGCTCAATAATATGGTGGCTCTGTAATCCTAGCTTCTCAGGAGGCTCAAATCTAAGGATTACAGTTCAAAGCAACCTAGGGCAGGAAAGCCCATGAAACTCTTCTCTCCAATTAACCAGCAAAAGGCCAGTATTGGAGCTGTGGCTCAAAGGATAGAACATTAAACTTGAGGTAAAAAAGAAAACCTCAACTATAGCGCTGAGGCCCTGAGTTCTAGCTCCAGGATTGGCACAAAAAAAATGTTCTTTAAAGTGTTTGACTTAATACTTACATAATTTGAATGCATGTGAAATCAACTTTTGGTTGGGCTATTTGCATTGAGTCAGTGATTTCTAAAGTTGATTTAATCTACCATTGAGAAATAGGCAAAGATCACAGACTTTTCTAAATTTCCCATGACCCAAAACATCCCAGCAAAAAGCAAGTTCATTTCAGAGGTATTAGTAGTCACTGTTCATGTTTACTCTGCTCAGCCTAATCTGCAACTCTGTCACCTGGCTTTTATGTCATCAGGAAAACACCTTAGAGGCTTATACCCAATTACCAATTTCATTTTGATCAGGAAATTGCAGTGAGAAGTGAAAAGGAGCTAGGCATCAGTGATTTGTGTCTATAATCCTGGCAATTCGGGAGGTGAGAGTTGATGATCATCATTTAAAGCTTGCCCAGGCATGAAAGTTTTTGAGATTCTTATCTCCAATTAATCACCATAAAGACATAAGTGGAGCTGTGGCTCAAGTGGTAAGAGTGGTAGCCTTGAACAAAAAAAGTCAGGCACAGCACCCAGACTCAGATTTTAGCCCCCCATAACCAGCACATGTGCACATGTGCACACACACATACACACATGTACACACACCAAGTGAAATGGTCGTGGGAAGTTTTAACTAAATACTGAAGACAATATTTTATTTTTAGGGTGTCTATGTTTTGAAATTTAATTTTATTGTCAAGGTGATATACAGAGAGGTTACAGTTACATATGTAAAGCAGTGAGTACATTTCTTGTCAAACATTGTTACTGCCTCCCTCATTTTTCTCCCAGTTTCCCTCCCCCTTAGTCCCCTCCAATTTGTAAAGTTCATTTCCAACATATTGTCTTGTGAGTATTGCTGTTCTTCCTTTGTCCTTTGTCTCATCACTGTGTTGTTCCCCTTCCCTTCCCTAATTCAGAAAAATGTATATACAACACACAGGGTATCAAAATCAAATACAGTGACAACAGGGGATAAACCAAAGGGGGAAAAAATGAAAGAAAAAATAAATAACTTCACATAGTACATTAAAAACAACAACAAAGAAAACCTCTTGTTTTCGTATCTTGGACAGTATTTCACTTAGCGTCATCTTATATGGTCATATGTACATAGCTATTGAGCTATTGTGATCCTTGAAGACAGCATTTTAAACAAACTAGAAAATGTATTGTCATTTATTTCAGAATTTGATATCAGATCCATGTCCCTCTTCTCTGTCTGTACTGATAGACAAAAGGGGCGCATATATTAAATTACATGCTGTTAATAATGATCTTCAACAGCCCATGGATTTTCTGATAACCGCGTTTACTTCTTAAAATATCAGTCATGGTTTTATACACTGATTTTTCTTCCCAAAGTGTGCTAAGAAAGTCCTGGTTACTATCATATTTTGTCTGCTTCGTGTTTTGGGTTTAGTTCTAAGACCAAGTAAGGCGGTCTACCCATTGTCACAATACCATGATGAAGACCTCACAAAAGACAATAAGGACAGCAATTTTGGGGTGAAATAGGATGATACACTGAAATCTCTTTCATGAAATCTCTTTCAAAAGTATAATGTATTTTTATGAAGTATTTATTTGTAAAAGGATACACAAATTCTTCTAGGAAACCATCAGGATTTGCTAGTTTTCAGAATATCTAAGGAACATTAAAAAAATCTCAAATGATCCAATTGGAAAATGAACACATGATCAACATATTTCTCAAAAAATGAAATGCAAATATTCAACGTATTTGAAAGATGTTCAATTTTTCTGTCACAGGCATGTAAAACAAAACTACAATGAAATATAATCTCTTCCTGATTAGAATTCCCATTTTCACAAAGACAAAAAAGTAACAACTGATGGTCACCATGTGGGAGAAGGAGGGCTTCTCCTATAGTGTTGGCAATAATGTAAATTAGTACAAACATTGTGGGAAAGAGTTATAGTAATTGCTCAAGAAACTAAAATTAGAAATTCTATATGACCCAGCTATCCTACTTCTGGATATGTGTGTGTGTGTGTGTGTGTGTGTGTGTGTGTGTGTGTATAATCAGCACTTTACTATAGCACTATTCACAATAACCAAGCTATGTAATCCAGAAACAAGTACACTGATGAGAGAAGGGATAAAGAAAATGAAGTATACATGTGAAATGAAAACAGTTGAAGTTTGCCATTTGCAGAAAAATGAATGGAATTAGAGGACATCAACTTGAGTGAACTAACTCAGACACAGAAAGGAAGAAAGACAAATGGTACATGTTCTGTTTCATATGCAGAAGCTAAAAGTGTCCATCTGAATGTAGAATAGTGATGGATAGAACCTGGGAAGGAAGTAAAGGATAGACAGATACTAAGCACAGGACAGTAGGTACTAAAACATCAAGACAGAAGGTATAAATACTTTTGTTCCTCAGCACAACAGGTGACCATAGGTTATAATAACATATTAATATTTTATGAATGATTAGAAGGCAGACGCTTAAAAATACTGCACATAAAGAACTGAAAAGAAAAAAGAAAGAACAATTGGCCTAATTTGATCAGAAAATACCGTACAAAAATGTACAAGTAGTTTGTGTTAATCAAAACCAATAATAAAATAAAAATTTTTAAAGAAATGCTAATAGTCACATGCATTATAAGTCAACTCGGGAAACAGTTTCAGTAAATACATGTGCACTTAAGCTTTTGGAATACATTCTTGTTATAGAAAATTTAATGCAAAAAGCAGCTCATCACTACTCAAATTCAGTCTTTAGATGTGATTTTTAGTTTTTACAGATTCAGAATTATAAGCCTACTGTGGGAAAGTTGCAGAAATACTACTGTCTATCCTATTAGATAGTTTTAAAAATCATCTGCTAAAGTGTTTCTCAAACTTTTATGTGTACATGAATCAACTGAATATCTTGTCAAAATCCAGGCACTGGCTCATTAAGTCTGGAACAGAGACTGGTATCTCCCAGAGAAACACCAGTAAATATTCAAGAAGGTCTTTTATGTTTGTCGGTACTCTAGAGTAGAAGCACCATCAAGTTGGTGCCTCTCTGAGAACTATCTTCCCTTTTATCCTAGAGTAAGTTTGCAGCTGCAAATGTGCTTGGGAGGGAGCACTCAGGAAACAACTGAGGCAAGAATTTATGAGCACATTTGCACTGATAAACAGATACATATATATGTATATATATGTGTATATATATATAATTTCAGATACTTCCAAAATATCCTAAGCTTGAGCTATCTGTCTATTCAACTTTATTGAATGACAAAGCCCAGAAGGAAAAGGTCTGATTACAGGGCTTTGGCAGATGAGAATATAATTAGCCTTAGGACCATTGGTTTTAACATTGTCACAATTTTATCATACTTCAATTTTGTTCTTCTCTTCACCTTTTTCTCGAGTTTCCAAAATATTTTAAAACATGAATATCAAGGAAAACATAGTACATGTCTTAATATCATGAGAATTTGAAGCAAAACTTATCAACTTTTAGAATTACAATTTCTTCTTACCTAGGATTCCCACACTATTACTCTGGGTAGACTAAATGTCAATAAAATTTTAAAGTCTAGTCTATAACAGGAATAGGCCTGAGAACCAATAGAACAGAATAGAAGACCCAGAAATCAACCCACAGACCTATAGACACCTAGTATTTGATAAGGGAGACAAAAACACAAGATGGAAGAAAGCCTCTTCAACAAATGGTGCTGGAAGAATTTGCTATACACATGCAGAAAACTGAAGCTAGAACCTTATATATCACCCTGCACCAGAATCATTTCTAAATGAATCAAAGACCTTAATGTAAGGCCATGAACATATTACAGGAAGGGGTAGGGGAAACACTAAGGCTCATAGGTATGAGTTGAAACTTCATAATCAAAGATCCAGAATCACAATAAATCAAAGAAAGGCTGGATACATGGGTTTTGATCAAACTGAAGAGTTTGTGCATGGAAACAGAAATAGCAACATAAATAGAAACCTCACAGAATGGGAGAAGGTTTTTACCAGTCATGCATCAGACAAGGACCTCATATATAAAATATGCTTATACCTCATCCCAGTTAGAATGGCCATTATCAAGAAAATTAACCAGAAAAGATGTTAGCAAGGATGTGGACGAAAAAGGAATGCTACTACACTGTTGGTGGGAATGTAAAGTTGCTCAACCACTCTGGAAAGTAATATGGAGGTTCCTCAAAAGACTAAACATACAGCTTCCCTATGAATCAGCAGTCCAATTCCTGGGCATTTATCCCACAGACCACAAACAAGATCACACTGAAGCTACCAGCACAGTTATATTCAATGCAACATTGTTTACCATAGTCAAGATATGAAATCAGCCCAGATTCCCCTCAGTGGACAAATGGATCAAGAAAATGTGGCACATATACACGATGGAATTCTATGCTTCCACCAGAAAAAATGATATTGTACCATTTGTAAGGAAATGGAAAGACTTGGAAAAGCTATATTAAGCAAAATAAGCTATACCCAAGGAAATATAGGTGGGAGGAGGGAAGTTGGGAGAAAAATGTGGGAAGGGGTATAAGTATAACAAGAAATGTACTCACTACTTTATGTGACTTTAACCCCTCTGTACATCACCTTGACAATAAAATAAAAATAAAAAAATAAATATAGTTTGCATGGTTTCCATCATTTGTTATAACTAGAATGTGTCTATAAATCTATAAGTAAACAAACTGGATGATAAAAGAAAAAACACTGTACTTGGGCATGATAAATTATACAGGATTCTAGACATTCACACAGCGAGACCAAAGAAGGATATTATTAGGAGAGGATCACAAAGGCTCAATATCTATGTACATATGAGCATATAAAATGATGTTTATTGAAATGAACTCCAAGAAGTGGAAACAAGAGGGTTTTTTTGTTATTTTGGTTTTGTTTTCTCCTTTGTCAGTGTTGTTGTTTCCTGTACTTTTTGCTTTGTATGTAAGTTTATGTGTTTTGGGGGGAATAAGAGGAAGCACAAAAATGGCGGGGCAAAGGGTGAAGTAATTCAGCAGTGATACGCACTAGACACTATGTTGGAAATGAACTATACAACTTGTTGAGGGAGGTTGGGAGGGAAAAACTGAGAAAACAAGGGAAGAGGTAACAATGTTCAAAAATATATATACTCAATACCTGACTTATGTAAATCTGTACATCATCTTTACAATAAAAACAGTAAAAACAACAAAAATAAAAATATTCTGTCAAGAAAGTAAAAGAAGATGTTTTTATTATTTTGTTTTCTTTTTTCCTTTGTTATTGTCTTTGTTTTCTGTATCTTTGTCTTTTTTGTAAGTTTACATGTTTGGGGAAGGTTTGAAGAGGCCCAGAAATGGAAGGACTAATGAAAAAATACAGCAGTAATATTGACTAGACACTATGTGTAAAATGAACTATACAACTTAGGGGAAGTGGGAGGAAACACCTGGGAGAGAGCAAGGGAAGGGGTAACACTGTTCAAAAAGATGTACTCATTACCTGAATTATATAATTGTTACCCCTCAGTACATCACCTTTACAAATAACAATAGAATAAAATACAAAACAATCTTGCCTATACTAATATTGGCCACAAGCGAAGTTTCATTATTTAATACAAGTTAGATTAATGCTAAATAACTAAGACTATTCATTTACAGCAATGTTTCTGTACAAACTAAACCAGCCTTTGGGAAACTGTATAGCTTTTTGCCATTCACTAGGACAACACAAAAACATATAAGCAACCATCACATGTGGAGAAAGATTTTGCTATTTCTAAGAAAACTATTATCTATTGTAATGTTATTGTTTGTTATACGCCTCACAGTGGTATGAGCCATACAAAATGGTAAAAAAAAAAAAAGTTGCAAAAACTAGTTTCAAGAAAAAAGAACACCCTCTTAAGTGTTAGCATGTGACACTTTCTAAGAAACAATGGGAGGGGGAGGGAAATTATTTTTTAAAGAACCAAAGGTGTTATTGTACTCCTAAATAATGTGATTTACTCAGATGGATGGATATAGGGGAATGAGTATTCATTGTACATCTTTTGAACATGCTAAAACACCATCAAATTACATAGTCAAATTGGGGGTGTGACATGGTAGGGGAATTATATATCAATATAGTTATTTTTATATTGAAGGGGGGAAATGAAGAGCCAGACTTTGAAGTCAGGCCCCACTTTACCACGTAAACCTGAGACAAGCAGGCTCTGTGAGCAAACCCAGGACAAGCTTATTAGGGCCCAGCCGGTCGAGAACTCAACGACTGGGAATGCTTAACTCTAACGACTGGGAATGCTTAACTCTAACTGCCCCTAGAATGCCTTGAGCCCTGAGCCAATCAGATTTGTACTCATAATCTTGCTTGCTTAAACACCTGATTGTTGTAACTTTGTCTTTGGCCTTTATAAGCTCTGTGTAATCATAGCTGGGGGCTGCCTCCTAACCTCCACTGTGTCAGTGGGTAGGACAAGGCCCAGGCCGCGGCCCCGCTTAAATAAAGTCTTGCCTTGCTATTGCATTTCGGAATGTCTGAGTCTCGGTGGTCTTCTTGGTGGTGGTCTTGCAACTTGGCACAACATATGGGGGCTCGTCTGGGATAGCCCCAGAGACCCCTGAGACCCCAGACTCTGAAGGTAAGAAAACAGCGCTGTTCATTTGTCTTGTAATGCGTCTGTTTGTCTGTTTTACTTTTGCTTATTTCTTGAAGGGGTTGTCGAAGCAGACGCACTTACTTGGCAATCCTGGGGGGAATGGGGGATGCCCCAGACTCCCCACCCTTAAAGGGGGACCTCTGGAGCCCTGCTTTCAATTTGAGTCCACTCCTTCTGCACCCTTGCAGGAAGGTTGTGTGGGCCAATTTGGGAGATCTCCAGTTTTTCTTTTTCTTGTTCTTGTTCTTGCCTGTGTTTTCCTCCTTTTTGTTATAGTTGTTTTGTTTTCTGTAGCCTTTTGGACTGAACATCTGATCAGAGCTATGGATAACGTTCCATCATGGGAACCTCCATCTAGCCCTCTAGACTTGATCCTAGCTCACTAGAGGGAGGTTAAGGAGATAGCTCAAAACCAGAGTGTGAACATGTTCAAGACTGCAGTATGATGTAAAACTAAGTTTAAGTTTAAATTCAAATGGTCATCAAGTTTGGGCATTACCAAATGCATTAAAGGATGATTGCATTGTTTTAAAGAGGAACTATAGTTTAAAAAAATGCTTAATCAGAGCTAAGTGTCAGAAATTTGGATTTAAAAGGATATATATATTAAACTAATGGGGATAGAAGTAAACTCTCATTAACTCTATGTATGTAGGAAGAAATGGCAAAATGGGCCAATGTTTCTCACTAATATATTGGAAAGCTGAATGGATAAGCATTTCTAATTGTAATTCTTGCATTAAGGAAAAATTGTCATTTGAGTTCAAAGGTCTTCATGCCATGCAGTAACTGGGACTGAACTAAAAAAAAAAAAGAGGCTCTTTTGAAACAAGCAGCCCATAGGCAAAGGATGGCACCTGGTTTCAGAATGCCTGTGAGCTTCAGTTTTTCCAATGCAGATAAAAGCTAAAGTGTTGTGTTAGTGTTAAAAAGGCTTTGGAAATCAAGAATACATTTCTAGATAAGAAATCTGGAAGTAAAATTGTCCTAAATAATTATTGCAAAGTGAGAAAATGAGAATTATGGCTACCAAAATGTTTAATTGCCATTCCAGCTTCTTTATAGGTTTTTGTAACAGTTTCCAGCAGGCCCACAGAGAAGCACAGGTGATTCCTACAAGTTTGTCAAGATCTAATACTGGCCCTTAATAAGTTCCAGGTAAGAACATGCTTAAAAACTACTTCTGTGTGGACCACCTTGTTGCTTTAATTAGAGTAAAGTGGCCTCTTGTAAGAGTCACTGATCTGAAATCTGCAGTTCGAAGCCAGCCCGGGCAGAGAAAGGCCCCTGTGAGAAACTTGTCTCTAATCCACCAGCAGAGTGCTGGGAACGGAGTTGTGTGGAGCTCAAAAGTGGTAGGGTGCTAATCTTGAGCTGGAGAGCTGAGGGACAGCATTCAGGTCCTGAGTCCAAGTCCAGTGAAAAGTCACTCCTCCTGGGACAAAAGTGATGGAGCATCCAGGGTCAGTAAGCCACTGCTTGGATGGCAGAGATGGTGTCAGATCCTAGAGTCACTCCTGTTTGGCCTTTCAAAAGTTAATCAAAGCCGGGAAGTCCTAGAAGAATAGTTCATAAGCATGCCTTTCCAATGCCCATGTCTGTCTACTGGGCAGGAACTTGCCAGTCATCTGTGATAGTGGTTAGTAAGGGTAAGTTTGTCAAATGAGAGGATAGTTTAAAATCCCAACCCCCTGCATCTACTCAAAGCCCTGACTGGCAGTGAGAATTTTAAGCTGATACAGCTGTTCAGGAAAGAGACCTGAGATTGTGTTCTTACTGAGATCTGTTAAATCATCAGAGATCAGTTCCCCAGCCAGTCAGGAAAAAGCTTTTACAAACTAGAATGTTAAAAGGCTATACTGAGGTAGCCCAAAAAGAAGTCTGTATAGTTGAAAGTTAAAATGTTGAATGTAATTTCCAGTTTGGAGTAAAGCTCCTAATGGACATCTGATCCTGCAGCCCCTTGGTAAAGTAGACTAAGGTTATAGGTTCCTGGCTAGGTAAGGTCAACACCCCTGAGTCAGCCTGAAGAAGTTATAGAAGATGGATGATCTTCACCCATCAGCCTCCCCTTTTAGGACCAAGGGACCAGAATTGTTTTTGGGAAGATGAGGCAGGATAAACTAGAGGCATGGAAAACAGAGGTAACAGTATAGACTGCACCTGTGAGAAATGGTTACAGGCCAAGCCGCCTATGTTGGTTAAAGAAAAAAAATCCTAGACTTATTGGAAATATCTGATTTAAACTTATTGCCCTGGTAAAATAACCCAAGGGCCATTGATTGCCTAAAGCTGTCTTGACTTTCAGTGATATTCCAGCCTGCAAAAGCTAGTGTGCTTAAGAAGAAATCAGGAAAATACTAGGAAATTTGACTAAAGTTAGGCTTTAGGTTAACTTAGGTTAAGCTTCTGTAACCAGTCTATGGAGAAAGTTGCAGGTAACCCAGAAGGTGTGACATTCTACTGGAACCACTGGGAGCCACTGCTGCCTGACACCACGGCCCCTGCCCATTGCATTTGAGTGAGGATCAAGGAGAGTCTAACAGTCATCTGGAAGAATCTACATCTTCAGATCAGACTCTTATCATACGCAGCTGGTTTCTGCTGGAAAGTGCTTTGGATCTGCTAACTAGCTCTATTAAGAAAATTGGATATTGTAAGAAATTTTCAAGCAAACTGGCCTGCTGCTAAATTCAAAGTATGTATGACAGGCTGGAGAGTCACTTCCAGGCAATACCTGGGGTGGGAGGTGTGTCCAAGAGTATTAAATGTGTCCAGATGGATTAGGGCGTGACCTCAGAAGAGAGGGAGGTAACTGCCATCAGAAGTGCCAGGCACCAAGGTAACTGGACAGAGATTTAAACTGCTGGGGGCATCTTCATGGAGCCCTCCTGGGGGTGAATCTTACAGATGCCACTGGCCAACTTAGGCACTTGGAGGAAATGGAAACTGGAGAATTCCACTCTAGAATAGTTGGCTCATGATATAGAATATAGATATAGAATATAGATATGGAATATAGATATGGAATATAGATATAGAATATAGATATAGAATATGAAATATAGATATAGAATAGTTGCCTTATGATAGTTGACTCTGGTCTGGCTTTTTAGGAGCAGCCTGTGCGTGGAGTCACAGTAAATTGCCTTGATGTAGTTGAGATAAACCGGAAAATGTAGACAGTTTAAAACTCTAGCAGCAAAGAAGCCCCAGGAAATGTAAAGAGGAAGGTTAGTATAGAAAGCCTTGGAGAAATGGATAGAGAAAGGGTTTCCTCTGGATAAGAAAGGGATTTAAAAAGTAAATTGTCACAGAATGTTCCACTAAGTCATTGATAGTGTGAGGAAGTAAAAGATGGTGTGAGTGGGAATATGTTAAATTTTATAAGACACAGATTATATAAGGAAAGACTTCAGAGAAAAACAAAAATTTTTCCTTTAGATTAAAAGGTTTTGGCATGTTAAAAGTGAGAAAGACAGGGCTGGGGATATGGCCTAGTGGCAAGAGTGCCTGCCTCATATACATGTGGCCCTGGGTTCGATTCCCCAGCACCACATATACAGAAAATGGCCAGAAGTGGCGCTGTGACTCAAGTGGCAGAGTGCTGGCCTTGAGCAAAAAGAAGCCAGGGACAGTGCTCAGGCCCTGAGTCCAAGCCCCAGGACTGGCAAAAAAAAAAAAAAGTGAGAAAGACAATCCCTAAAGTGAGTATGTAACAAATGGTAAAGTTGGTATGTAATCAAATTGGCTATAAAATAAATAGGGTCAGAATTGGGGCTTCGGTGTAAAACTATGTTTATCTGTCGCATTTGTTATGAGTTTTTATGGTATTGCAGGCACAATACCAATCCCTACCGATTCTCAGTCGGAATCAAACTTAGCAAGGAGAACCACGATTGGTTCTCGAGTTACCTATCAGAAGGGGGGAATGAAGGGGGGAAATGAACAGCCAGACTTTGAAGTCAGGCCCCACTTTACCACGCGAACCACACTTTACCACATGAACCTGAGATAAGCAGGCCCTGTGAGCAAACCCAGGACAAGCTTATTAGGGCCCAGCCGGTCGAGAACTCTAACGACTGGGAATGCTTAACTCTAACTGCCCCTAGAATGCCTTGAGCCCTGAGCCAATCAGATTTGTACTCATAATCTTGCTTGCTTAAACACCTGATTGCTGTAACTTTGTCTTTGGCCTTTATAAGCTTTGTGTAATTGCAGCTGGAGGCTGCCTCCTAACCTCCACTGTGCCAGTGGGTAGGACAAGGCCTGGGTCACAGCCCCGCTTGAATAAAGCCTTGCCTTGCTATTGCATTTCAGAATGTCTGAGTCTCGGTGGTCTTCTTGGTGGTGGTCTTGCGACTTGGCACAACAATATAAATTTTTTTGTTGTTGTTTTGTTTTGGCCAGTCCTGGGGCTTGGACTCAGGGTCTGAGCACTGTCCCTGGCTTCTTTTTGCTCAAGGCTAGCACTCTGCCGCTTGAGCCACAGCACCACTTCTGGCCATTTTCTGTATATGTGGTGCTGGGGAATTGAACCCAGGGCCTCATGTATACGAGGCAAGCGCTCTTGCCACTAGGCCATATCCCCAGCCCAACAATATAAATTTTATTCCAATGTCTTTAACCAGTTATCTACATACACAGTGCTAACATTCAAAGCTTCATTTTTTTTCTAAGCCATATTGGAAGGTAACTGAGGGTAAAAAAAATGTTTTTTTCTCTATATCAGAAATAAATAAAACTTGTTGAAATTCACTTTGAGAAAACTTATTAGAGACGATGCCAGTGGCTCATGCCTGTAATCGTAGCTTCTCAGGAGGCTGAGATCTGAGTATCATGCTTCAAAGCCAGTCTGGGTAGGAAAGTCCCTGAGACTTTTTTTTGCCAGTCCTGGGGCTTGAAGTGAGGGCCTGGGCTTCCTTTTGGAAGGTCCCTGGCTTCCTTTTGCTCAAAGCTAGCTCTCTACCACTGAGCCACAGGGCCACTTCTAGCTTTTTCTGTTTATCTGGTGCTGAGGAATCGAACCCAGGGCTTCATGCATGCTCAGCAAGTACTCTACCTGTAAGCCACATTCCCAGCCCTCCCTCCGCCTCTTATCTCCAAGTAACCAGAAAACCAGAAGTGGAACTGTGGCTCAAAGTAGTAGAGCATTAGCCTTGAGCTGAAGAGCTCAGGGATATCGCCCATTCTCAGAATTGAAGCCCCACAACTGACCAAAAAAAATGTATTAGAATACAAAACCTATGTAGGAATAGATTCTTTACTATTTATATCCCCAGAAATAAGTGACAAATTGTAAAGCAGTTCAGCTGGGAATAATGCACAGATCTGGGCTTCCAGTTAACATTTTGAATGTAATTTTTATGGAATATTGGAGCTTTAAAAGACCTTAAATAGGGGCTGAGAATGTGGTTTAGTGGTGGAGTGTTTGCCTAACATGAATGAATCCCTGTGTTCCATTCCTCAGTGTTGTGGGAAACAGAGCTGACTCCGTCTTGACTAGGGAAACATGGTAGGAAATGTTGGGGGAAGTAGAGCTGACTCCATCTTGATTATTAAGTCAACCTGACCCCCAAATTCTGCTTCTGTAAATGGCTTGCTTAACTTGTTTGTTGTTTGCTCTAGCCCCTGCGTCAACCCCCTACATCTGTGCTATGCATTTACCCTTCTAAACCAGCTCGAGGACGCTGAAGTCTGCACTGAGTCCCTGGCCAATCAGCCTGCTCTTTTTTAATGGGTTGCAGTTTCAGCTCTGGAGTCTGTGCTGCGTCCCTGGCCAATCAGTTCACTTTTTGCTTCCCCAATAAACCCATCTTTTTGCTTGAGACTGTCTCTGAGTGGTGAACTCTTGGAGGGACGGGGAATCCCCTCCCTCAAACCGAAACGGCACCACATATACAGAAGCCTGGAGAGGCACTATAGCTCAAGAGATAGAGCACTAGCCTTGAGCAAAAAGAAGTCAGGGACAGTGCTCAGGCCCTGAGTCCAAGGCCCAGGACTGGCCAAAAAATACCATTAAGACAGTTCAGTCCAATTCTTTCATTTTCCAGATGGGAAAAACTGTGGTTAAAAAATAGAAAGGACAACTTAAAGACTTCTACTTGTGGTAGAATAACACTAGAATATAGACTTGTTGACTTTTAATCTAAGCTTTTGCTAAGGAGTTGAAGCCTAGCACTTGTAGCAAGAGAACTTCCCATAGGCTATGATCAAGAAGTCAAAACAACAATTGGGTCTCTCCCCAGGTCTTCAACCTTATCTTAAGTTACTGTTCCTTCATTTGTAATCCTCTAGTGTCTGGGACCTTGGTTAGAGTAATTTAGTCTAACCTACTGGATTACTTGTTTTGCTTGCTGTTCTGTCTACCTAGAAAACTTTTCTTCCAGATGAGTCTTGGAATCCAGAAAGCCTGGTTTCCACTTATCCTATGGACTTATTTAAGTGACAATTTGTGTGTGTGTGTGTGTGTGTGTGTGTGTGTGTGTGTGTGTGTGTGTCCTTCTGTCTGTCTGTGCAGGTCCCAGGGTTTGAACTCAGCATCTTAGTGCTGTCCCTTTTTTTCCTCAAGGCTACTGCTCTACCACTTGTGTCACAGCTCCACTTCGATTTTTTTTTCCTTTGGTGGTAAATTGGGGATAAGAATTTCACAGATTTTACTACCAAGGCTGGCTTTGAGCCATGATCCTTAGAGCTCAGTCTCTTGAGTAGTTAGGATTATAGGCATCAACCACCAACACCCAGCTAAGTTACAACTTTTAAAAGAGATTATTCCTAAATACTCAGATAAGGTAGCTACCTCCAACTACCCTAAGCCAATTTCTGTCTGTCTGAACACTTGCCTATTTCCTCTACTGTCCCTTATCATTATTGTAATGTTTTACTCCTTTGTGCTTTTCAAAATTCAACTCAGCTCTCTTGCACCCCCACTAGACTATAATTTTATCAAGACATATCATCTAATATCTGCTATCTGCTCAAGATATATTTATGAAAGGCATAAGCAAATGTCAAAGGTATTCTCTGAACAGGTACTCCATTACCTGGTTTCTAAATGTTTAAGCCCTATTTTCAATTTGTAGGAACCAGGGGAATTCTAAGCCGGGGGTGGGGGGTGGGGGTCAGGCATAAGGGTAGACCAGGTTAACCTACCTCAGATATGCAGCTATAAAAAAAGATTCAGAGATAAGCTAAACCAAACTCATGAGTGAATCAAGCTTTACAAGCAATAGTCAGTTAAAGTTGACATCTCAAATGGACAGAGAAACATAAAAATAGAAAATATGTCAAGAGTCAGTGGCGTGAGAATGGAATAGCAGTAATGTCTAGAGAAATGTATATTTCCCATATGGAAGCAGAAAATATAGTAGTTGTGGCTAACCTTTAACTACTATTGAGTATGATATGAATAGGACTAAATAAAGATCAAGGTCACAAGCAAAAAATAAAATTAAATAATTTTTTGTGACTGTCCTGGGGCTTCAACTTAGGCCTTGGGCATGCATGGTTCCTGAGCACCTTTTGCTCACGGCTAGCACTCTACCACTTGAGTCACAGCTCCACTTCCAGTAATTTTGTGGAAAGTCTCATTTACTTTCTTGCCCAGGGTTGGCTTTAAATCATGATCCTCAGATCTCAACTTCCTGAGTCGCCAGGTTCACAGGCACCAGTCACCACTGCCCAACTAAACCCACAATTTTCAAAGATTAATTTCCTTCTCAACTTTCACAGTGCAGGCAGTATTAGGTAGAGTTGAAAATAAGGACACCACTGAGGGTCATTACTTGCCTCTAGTGATATTTTTACTATAAAGTTTCCATAAGAATAAGTATCATGTTTTATTTATCATTGCCGCTGGCAAACCACCATGCTATGCACATAGTATATGCTGAATAAATTTATGTGCTAATTGAAAAAACAATTGAATGAATGGACTGCTGTTCAGCAGAGGCAGTCATAGCAATACTCTAAAATTTGCATGAGAGGGATGAAGAGTGTAAGTTTGACTCAATCTTCGGAAAGTTTTTCCTTCTTTAAAGGTCAAGTTATATTCTGTAGTATATTTGGACATTGTATGCTATTGGTGAGTCACTTATTGGCCTGAATATCTTTGAGTGTCTGTCCTCCTTTTCCATCTCAGCCTCTCTCAATCATTTATCCAGTTTTCTAGAAGGATAGTAGAGTTTCTCACTGGAAGATATTTTATTTCCTGGAGAAGACACGGAGAACTATATTATAACTGCCCATAGACTAAGTTTTCCTTTACTGAATATGGGACATGAAATGATTTACCATTTTAAAGCTGTATCTGTGTTGTGATGACAGATGGTCTCCTTTCCTCTCTCTGAATTCCTGTCTCTCTCATACACAGAGAGAGAAAGACAGAGAGAGAGAGAGATGGATACACATAAACTTACTATTCTTAGAAGTAATGACAGAGTGAGATTTCTAATATATTGTTAGCATGGAGACAAAATATAAAACAACATTCTCAATTTGTTTTCTTAAAAGAGATTAGGTATGATTTTTCCCCTTATATACAAACAAGTTTTTGCAGTGAGTTTATGTATTAAAGACTGACAGTTTTCACTAGTTGCAGACATTGCTCAACTGTGGTAGGCCTTCAGTGTCATTAAAGAAGCTATTGTTTCCTAGTAGGAATGATGTAGATATGTATGAAGTATGAGGAAAGGGAAGACAAGGTAATATATTTTACTAAGCATCTACAATTAAGAAAAATATTCTACAGGTATTTTCTAATTGAATCTTCACAAATACCCAGCAACATGGGGAACATTGCTAGTTTTTTTGTTTTACAGGCAACGAAACTGATACTCATTTGAGACTTTCACTTCCAAACAATATAGAGTAACAAAATCAGGATTTGACTTTCATCTACAATTTCACAAAACAAAAGCATACAAAATAAGATTTAAAAACACATTTAAGACAGTTCAAGTGTCAGGTGATTGTTACAACTTCTACTGAACTGAAAAAAATGTTGTCTTCAGATATGGCATAGGGAAATGGAATTAAGACACCTATCAGTGGACTTTTTGGGTTAATCAAATGCAACTCAAAGTCCAGGGAGACAGATTCTGCTAGTTTATATGACAGAGGATTAAAGAAGAAAGATCTGTACAATAAGGAACTCTTGGAGACTTGCAGAGAGCTCCCTTCCATATTATTGTCAAGGCTGAGCAAAGAACATTCAGGAAAGAAACAGTTCCTGGCCTTACCATCGCAAATTAAAAAAAGAAACACATAATTTATAGAACTTTTGTTAATAAGAATTTTAGAGTATACAAAAGGGTATTTCAGGCTAGGAATATGGCCTAGTGGTAGAATGCTTGCCTTGTATACATGAAGCCCTGGGTTGATTCCTCAGCACCATATAAACAGAAAAAGCCGGAAGTGGCGCTGTGGCTCAAGTGGTCGAGTGCTAGCTTTGAGCAAAAAAAAGCCAGGCCCTGAGTTCAAGCTCTAGGACTGGCAAAAAGTGGGTATTTCTTCAGTAGTTCAAAACATGACTGAACACTGCTCTAGAACTACTAATGAATCAAAAGACAAGATGAAAGGGGATCAAAGTGGCACCAAGTAAGTTAAAAGCATCATAAAATAGAACTTGGGAATATTTGTACAAGTAAAAAACTTTCAGCACTTTGTGGTGGTACAAACTGTACATAGGTGTATTAATATGGTAGATTTAGAAGAGAAGTTAAATGTTATAATTCAATTAATAGTTGAACAAAATAAATAATAAGAAACAGATACTCAAAAGGTGGGTGGGATTGTTGTAAGGTGAGAAATCAGATAAGCTGTATTTTGAGAGGGTGAATCTAGGAGTCTTTATTGGAATGCCAGCAGTCTGCAGGAAGCCAATTGTTACAAAGGCCTATAGCCCTCAAGTAAACTTAAGGTAGTTCAGAAACGGGCCAGAGAGGAAAGCACAAAACCAATACCAACAAACCAATTCAGCTCCAATGTAGAGCTGAAGTGGGACACCATGGTGACCAGAGATGAGCCAGGAGACAGGACACAGGACACGAACATGTAGACATGTGGCATGGTATCCTAGCACCTGAGCTTGTCTGGGTTTGAATAGGATCAGGTCAGAGGGCAAAGTCACAGGAAAACTCCCAGTCCCTGGCACCGGACTGACAGGTTTAATAACATATCAGCCAAGTGCCCATCTCTATCTCCAGGGATCCAGGTATGCCCATCATCTGAGGGAGGGGGGCTTCACCTTCCCCTACCATGAAGACAAGATGCCAGACCTTAAATGACATACTCAGGTACCAGCAGAACTTTTCCATCTAGGGAAGATAGGCCTCAACCTTCCATATAGGGGATACTTAGAGACTACTCAGAGGCCCGTGATTCAAGCCATTCAGAGAGTTAAGGCAGAATCAAACACATAAGATGATGTTAAGTGAAATGAACTCCAAGTTATGGAAACAAGTGGTTTATCATTGTTGTTATTTTCAACATACCATGTGAAATTATGCCCTTTTTCTTTTGTCTTTCTTCTTTGTGGTTTTACCCCTGATATCACTGTAACTGATTTTGGTATCCTGGATATTGTATATATGTGTATTAGAACTAGGGAAGGGAAAGGAAATACCAAAATTGAGACAACAGATAAAAAGACAAACCAATGCAACAGCAATACTTACAAGACTATATGGTATAAACCAACTATACAACTCATGAGGGAGAGAGAAATGGGGAGGGGGGAAGAAGGGGGGAAAATGAGGGAGGAGATAACAAGTCAGATAAGAAATGTACACATTGCTTTACGTATGAAACTGTCACCCCTCTGTATATCACTTTGACAACAAAGATATGAAAAAAGAATATTAAATTGAAATAAAAATATTTGGTAGAGAAAAATAGAAAGGCAGAAAAATGCAAAAATGGAATAAAGTGGAGGCAAATAGAAGTTAAATAATAGGCATAATCTAATCATGGTAATAATATTAAAATAAATGATATGAACACTCTAAAGGCAGAGATTGTGGTATTGTATTAGAAAACTATCCAATTATATGATGCTTACAATAAATATACATTCAAACTTGAAGCCCAAACTACTGTTTGAAAATGGGGGAAAAGGAATGAAAGGGGGGTGAACTTGTTTAATGTATACTGTATTTATCTGTGGAATTATCACAATAAAACTTCCTGTCTGTACTGTCAAAAATGTTAATCAAAAGAAATAGAGGTATGTAAATGTTATGCAAAGGAGATTGAAAAACAAAAGGCCTGCTTTATTTGTTTAAAGTCACACACTCTGTAGTCTTTACCTACAACCCAAGCTTTCAGTACTCATTTCACACATTACACTACAGTGTCTTCTATTAACTCTCAAAAACTTGTAGTTGAATATTCTCAAGAAAAGAATCACCATCTGTCCAAAGATGGTGATAAGTGGTCAGAGAAAAGACTGGCTTCCAACTCTATTCCTCATTACGTATACAAGAACAAGTAGATTATTTAATCTCCTTGGGCCCCAGTGAACTCTCCAATTAAATTATGATTTTGGATCATACTTTCCGAAGGACACATGTGCAGTCATTGCCACAGCCAGATTTTGACCTTGGTCTAAACTTATGTTCCCAATAGCACAAGACTTGGCACTGGACACCAAAAAGATTGTGTGGTGGAGACTGTACTCCAGAACAGATTCTTAAGAAGCCAGAATTCTTGGAGATGGTGTACGGCTGGTAATGCACAGGAGGAATACAGAGGGCTGAAGATGAAATTGGAAAAGACAAAGTTTATGGTCTTGGAAAGCACACTGCTAAAGTTGTGCTGGGGTGATGTTAAATCCTGCCGTGCAGTAAACCTTCTCTAGCCAGGGTGATGACGCATTTGCAATTCATTTCCTGACTCTGAGCCAGTTTCAGACTTGGATCAATGATCTCCCAACCCCCTCTGGTCCCAACAGACATTTGAGAATTAGGCTGAGGATGTTGCAATATCCATGGAGAAAATTCAGCTACACGTTTAATAAATAGTCTTGAAATATGTCACTGATCTGTCTTGAACCATTTGAGTACTTTTTAGATATGACATCAGATATATTCATTCAACTGATTACATAAGTGCCTTAAATGCATACAGAAAGCTGGTGTTTTCAAAGTTTTTCCACAGAAAAGGCTGTTCAAATGTAGGATTTTAAACAATCACTAGTCTTGTCTGGTAGATTCAGTTTCTTTTCCAAGATCATTTTGATGATCTGTTAAATAGTACACACTTTTGCTTCTTAGTTTTGCAAACAATCAAAAACAGTTTTCTCTAAAGCAAGTTTTGTTTCTATCTATAGCTGCCTGCAGTTTTCTAGCAGAGCGTCTCAAAGGTATCTGTTGCTACCTGCTCTATTCCTAGGCCTCTCATCTTGCAACTCCCATTTTTTAAGAAAAGAAAGTACCCTAATCTTTTGTTTGTACTAGTTTTTCCTGGAATAATAGAGGGATAGGTTAGAGGAGAATAAATAGCATATTCATTGAAAGACACAAGTGAAAAATCACATGAGTTTGAAATAGAAGAGCTACAAAAAGTTTTTAGAGTTCATCTAGTCCACTCCTCATTTTATAGATGAAGGCATGCAGACTACTTTCCCAGAGTCTCACAGTGAACTTGAACTTCATTTGGGACCAGAATTCAGGTTCACAAATATTTTTAAGTATCTATGGATTTATCCACTTCTGCTTCATACGTGATACTCCACTTTCACTATTTGTACTAATTGTCTCAGTGTCATTCATTTAAACAGGCTGAGGCAGGTTGAGGTAATCAGACAGCTGTGCAAACATAAACGTCACGACACAATTAAAACCCACAGTAATAAGAAACCTATATTTTATCCCAACATTTCTTGAAGCTACTCATCAAACAAAGAGACCTGGAAGTGTGGCTGTGAGTTAGTCAACAAAAGTCCTCTTTGTAAGAAATACAAAGATTTAGTCTCAAGAAGATACATGCACTTCTGGTAAGGGTAACATTACAGTTTTCAATATAAAATCCATGTTCTGATCTGGTCATACTTCCCTTTCCACAATGCACAGTTGTGCCAATTCCTTTCAAACTGTAGATAAATCTAATTGAGAAAGGTGGAACAAAAGACTTATTTTGTAATTTTATGCTTTGGATATGAATATATAGACATATACACATATATTCATTTAGGAGATGTGTGTACATATTTCACAGTGAACAACAAATGGGAAAATAAATACCAAGTATATGATACAATATACTGCCATTTAAGGATAACATTAAAAATATACACATAAGCTGGGCACTGGTGGCTCACGCCTATAATCCTAGCTACTCGTAGGAGGCTGAGATCTGAGGATTGTGGTCAAAAGCCAGTCCAGGCAGGAAAATACATGAGACTATTATCTCCAATTGATCACCCCAAAACTGGATCTGTGGCTCAAAGTGGTAAAATGCTAGCCAGCATCAGAATAGCTCAGGGACAATGCCTAGTCCTTGAGTTCAACAGCATGGCCAACAACAACAACAAAAAAGAACACACACACATAAATACAGTACAAGAAATGTACCCAAGGCCTAACGTATGAAACTGTAACCTCTCTGTACATCACTTTGACAATAAATAAGAAAAAAATAAATAAATAAAATGGCCCATTCATATAAAAAGACAAATAATTCAAATTGAAAAAATACATACATACAAACTAATCATAGGCAAATCACAAAAAGATCTCCACAAAATGTGTTATTAGAATGTTTATGGTAAGAGAACAGAAGTGATAAATGAGAACTAAGGGAATTAAAAACACAGATTATAGACAGAGAGCTGCAAAACCTAAAACAGAGTTTGCAGAAACTAATGATGACATAATGGCATGCTTTAACTGAGGCATATGATGAACTTAACCCTCAGACTTTGAATTTCGACAAACAAATGAAACCAAAGTAATGTAACTTCTCTTTAACTCTCAATCTAGGAAAGAGGTTCTTGGATGAATGGTTTACTTAAACAGTTTGGAGATAAAATTGAAGTGACTTTAAATACTGAAATTCCAGTAGGTATAGTTCTACTATTCTGAACCTATCAATTGCATAAATTGTACATGACAAAATTGCATTCTAGTTTAACATAAACTCAGTGCCTATCATCAATATAGAACTGATTGAGGAGAGAAGGCTAATAGAATGAATGAAGATGAATGTGATTAATGTAGTTCATTTGTAGATATGAAAATAAAACAATGAAAACTATTGAAATTGTTTTAAGCAGAGGGGAGTTGAACGGAGGAAAGTTATAGATATTGATCAGAATGCAGTGTATACTTGCATAGAAATGTCACATTGAAACACTCCACTTGTATAATTAATGTATTCTAACAAAATATATATATGGAAATGACAATATTTCTGTTAAAATAGACATTAAATATTTAACTAGCTACATATGCATACTTAATTTGTTTGGGAAAGGAAGTTAAGAGATTTCCTTGGATTTGCCAATTTATGCTTTAACTTATTTTAGTCTAATTTTCTCATTTGGGTTATTGTTTTCATTTTGCTTTTTCTTCCAGCTGAATATTTGGCCACACTTCTGGTCCATATTGTGTCAATAATGTGTTTCATTCTGAAGTTCTTAAGCAAAGAACACATTTCCAATACAAGCACGTAGTGGTATAAATTTTCATTCTAGGTCCTGAAACACATCAAAAAGGGTTTTGTTGGGCTGGGGATATGGCCTAGTGGCAAGAGTATTTGCCTCATATACATGAGGCCCTGGGTTCAATCCCCCAGCACCACATATACAGAAAACGGCCAGAAGTGGTGCTGTGGCTCAAGTGGCAGAGTGCTAGCCTTGAGCAAAAAGAAGCCAGGGACAGTGCTCAGGCCCTGAGACCAAGCCCCAGGACTGGCCAAAAAAAAAAAAAAGGGAGGTCTTGTTATACTCTGTTAATTAAACATGTAAACAGATCCTTAGTGAAGACAGGCTTCTTCCTTTTTAGCTTCCCAGCAATTAAATCTTGGCCAACATTTGAACTCTCTAAGGAGAGAAAGAAAAAAGGAGAGAAAAGGGCAAGTGTGTGGGGATGGGCCTATCCATTGAGCCCACATTAATGTTTCTATAGTGGACTAGAAGAAAAGAAAGGACAAAGAAACACACAATGTGTTATAGTATTTGTTAAGCATTAAAGCTTTGACATAAAAAACTTTGGGTCTGAATCCAGCTCCATCACTGAGTAACCTTGGGAAAGTCATCTAGCTTTACAGAATCTGTCTTTTATAATAATTGGGGAAAAAAACACTTGCCTCTTAAAGTTGCTCTTAAGAATTGATGAGATTTGCAGCACAATTTGGCATAGCTAAAATATGGAACCAACCCAGATGCCCCTCAGTAGACAAATGGATCAGGAAAATTTGGTACATATTCACAATGGAATTTTATGCGTCTATCAGAAAGAATGGCATTGCCCCATTCATAAGGAAATGGAAGAACTTGGAAAAAAATATACTAAGTGAAGTGAGCCAGACCCAAAGAAACATGGACTCTATGGTCTCCCTCATAGGGAATAATTAGCACAGGTTTAGGCTAGTCACAGCAGAGGATCACAAGAGCCTAGTAGCTATGCCGTTATGAACTCATAAGATGATGCTAAGTGAAATGAACTCCATGTTATGGAAACGAGTGTTATATCACTGTTGTAATTACTTTCAATAAGCCATGTGAAACTGTAGCTTCTTTTGTTGATGATCCTCTTGTATCCCCTTCCTGTGGTTGTACCCACACTATCTCTGTATCTCATCTGAGTACCCTGGATACTGTATATACTGGTATTAGCACTAGGGAGGTGAAAGGGGATATCAAAATCTAGAGACAAAGGATAAAAAAACAAATGACCCCAAAATCAATACTTGCAAAACCATTTGGTGTAAACTAATTGAACAACTCATAGGGGGAGAGGGAAAGGGTGAGGGTGGAGGGGAGGAATGAGGGAGGAGGTAACAAACAGTACAAGAAATGTACCCATGGCCTAACATATGTAACTGTAACCCCTGTGTACATCACTTTGACAATAAATAAGTAATTATTAAAAAATAATAATAAGCAAAGGAAAAAAGAATTGATGAGATGATTATGTAAACAGTTTCTGACATGCTATTAAAAACTCAATATATGTAATAGATTACATGAAATGTAATTGTAATAACACTAACAGTAGTACTAGTTATAGTAATGCAGTAATTGTTGTGTAGGAAAAAATGTCTGCCACAAGCAATGAAGTATGGTGAAAAAATTCAACTTTCTAAAACACAAAGCTAAGGTTAAGTGTAGTGAGGCCTCATTTATTAAAGGTCCAGATGCACCGAGGAAATTAATCTGGCTCCCAGATATAGTTGAGCTCTTTAGTGGAGGTTGTCCACTTCGCTGAAATACTTTCTTCCTTTCCTCAAAACACTTATGCCTGCCTTGGGAAGATAATCCACTCCTACTTAATGGAGGGATGAGGAATGTGAGCCAATCATTTATTGAGTAGAATTTGTGGCTTTTCTCTAATTATAGAAAATAGAAAATATTTCATCATTAAACCATTTTACTTTCATATTGTCTATGTAGCTTGTGAAATACATTAAAATTTCCATGCACTTGATTAGTATATAGCCACTGGCCTAATATTTACATCACAGCTATGGTTGGCTTATTCATTCTAAGACAGCATTCTAACACAGCAGAAATTTTTCAGTTACTTTTCAGTTAAGTAGTTAATCACCATCAGGCTGTAAATAATGGCAGCAATACTTTTCAGTGAAGTCAAGATGGCTGTTATTGAATGAAATTGTTCCTTTCTCACACTGAGGGTCAGACACAATAACTTAAAGGACATCTGTAATGTGCTAATATGAGAATTTTGACAGTAAGACCATCTTATCCCCCAGTCACCAACACAAGATTTGCCACGATCATTCAGATATTTTTCATCACTTTGGGTGCTTACTTGGATTAGAAAAGAAGTAAATTGACCTCATACTGTTAGACAGAGACCCCCTGTAGACATCAATAGACAAAAAGAAGTCGAATATGGTTTGCCCACCCTTTAGAAATATGATGACTAGATCTTAGTCTCTCCAAAGGTCTCCATACTAACTAAATTTCGTTTTACAAATGAGATCATTCTATGATATAAATAGATTTTTTGCTTGAATAACCACCACTTGTCAGGTCATTTGACACACACGGGAAAGATATTTTCTTTGCATAAAAAGAACCATGAGTAAGTACCAACATGATCATCTTCAAGTTGAATTGATTCCATTATTAGCATTAGTTAAAGCACTGTCTCCATCCTGGGTGGAGGCATTTGTCATGTGGTACATTGATGTGTATAAATACTGTGCTTTTTATTTTGTTAATTGTGGGGCTTGAACTCAGGACCTTGGCACTGTCCCTGAGACTCTTTGGGCTCAAGGCTAACTCTCTACCACTTGAGCCATAGCTCCACTTCTAGTTTTTTAAGTGGTTAATTAGACATAAGAGTCTCATGAGGACTTTTCTGCTTGGACTGGCTTTGAACTGTATAATCCTCAGACATCAGCCTCCTGAGTAGTTAGGATTATCAGCATAAGCCACCAGCACCCAGCAAAAACTGTGCTTTTTCACACTGTTACTTACTTCTGTCTCTCAATCCTATTAGTCCCTTCTGTCCATCCTATACTAAGCTTTGGAACTTTCCACTTGGTGTGTAAGTCTCAGGAGTAAAGCTGAATCACTTGGCCTCTCTCTCCTTTTTTTTGTCAGTCATGGGACTTGAACTCAGGTCCTAGGAACTGTCCTTAAGCTTTCATGCTCAAGGCTAGTTCTCTACCACTTGAACCACAGATCCACTTCTGGCTTTTTTGTTAGCTAATTGGAGATAAGAGTTTCATGGACTTTCCTTCTTCAGGCTGACTTAGAACATCAATCTTCAGATCTCAGCCTCCTGAGTAGCTAAGATTATATGTGTGAGGCCATAAGATTCCATGCCATATACCCAGCACATGGCCTCTCTTTTGTAACAATGAGTTGAGGCCATGATTCACCTTCAGGTTATGAGAGAGAGATTGTTCCCATGTGGCTTGTAGAACCGCTTCCCCGGAGTCAGCAACCCACCATATACATTTCTTTCCTTTTCTAAATGATGTTGAGTTTATGCCCAAAGGGAATATTAGTTGGTCATGTAAATTTAATGAAATCTTGAACTTTAAAAGCAAACTCTGCCAGGCACCAGTGGCTCACACCTATGATTCTAGCTACTCAGAAGGCTGAGCTCTGAAGATCATGGTTCAAAGCCAGCTTGCACTGGAAAGTCCATGAGATTCTTATCTCTAATTAACTAACAAAAAAGCCAGAAGTTAAGCTGTGGCTCAAGTGGTAGAGTACTAAACTTAACTACAAAAGCTCAAGGACAGGACCCAGGTCCTGATTTCAAGTCCTAGGACCAGCATCAATTAAGAAATTAGAAGTAACTCTCCCCTCACAAATGCAGCTTATTTAGAATCATCTTTGAATATAAACATGCTTTTTTATGAAATGGATCCCTGCTGACTCATAGATGAACATTGTTTTCCTTTTATCATTTGTAGAGTTTTTTTCTTAATCATAGTGTGTACAAGCAATCATTAACATTAACAGTAATTATTTTGAACCCTCTCTGTTAGTTGTTAATCCGCAGGTCATCACTCACCTCCTGTATACTACCTTGTGAAAGATCAAAACCCAACTCTCTTGTCACTCAATTCATTCCACAGTTTTTAAACCCTAACACAGATGCACCACCCTTTTTAATGTGGACACATATGGCCTATATCTGGAGCTTGTGAAGTAAAATCTGAAGTAGTCGGTACTGGATGTATTTTTTAAAAAATAACCCTATCCTTTTTCCCTCTCTGTGTCCTTCCCTCTCTCTGGATGATAAGGAATTAGTGATGAATATTCTTATGTATAAAAACAGGCAATTAACCAGGCCCCAGATGCTCAAGACTGTAATCCTAGCTATTCAAGTGGCTGAGACCTCAGGATCATGTTTTAAAGCCAGCTCAGACAGGAAAGCCCATAGGGCTCTTATAAGACTGGCACCAGAAAAGGTTATCTTTGCAAATCATATTAAAATATTCAACGTTGTTAGGAGAAATAAAATATTGACAATATATAACACCTGCACACACAATCCCATTCATGTAGTCACAATATGACTTTAATATTTCTAAGGCCAAATAGTATTCCATGATGAATATGTCCTGCATTTTTATCCAGGCATAAATTGACAGACCCTGTTTCATTTTATGATTATCATGAAAAGTATTACAGTGATCATGAGAGCACAGATGCCTTTCTTACTGACTTCATTTTTCCTTGATAGAGACTCAGTAGTTGGGAGGTGGTGTCAGTCCTGGGACTTGTACTTGGGGCCTGGACAATGTCCCTGAGCTTCTTTTGACCAAGGCTAGTGCCCTACCACTTCATACCACAGCTTGACAAATTCCAGCTTTTTTGGTAGTTTAGTGAAGATAAAGAGTCTCACAGATTGTCCTGCCCAGGCCGGCTTCAAACAACAATCATCAGATCTCAACCTCCTGAGTAGCTAGGATTAGAGTTGTGAGCCACCAGCACCTAGCATAGCGTCTTTTTAAAGAATAAAATAAAATGAAAAGTACAGCAAAATTGAAATAATTATTGTTCTTATCCTAAATTCTATTTCATTTTCCCCATTCAGCCACATATATGATTATAAGCAGTCAGTATTATGAATTAGTAGGTATCTTTCCATTAATTGTATTGCTAGTTATTTACATGAATATATATATGTACCTACAAAGTAGATACAATGTTTTTAAACATTAACATAGTCCTGTATAGTACATATAATTCTGCAACTTGCATTTTAAGTAAAAAGTAATGATAAATTTCTAGTTTATGATATATTATTGTCTTCTGTTGTCTGAGGAAAACATGTCATTTTTCATGTTCTAGTGGTGGTCAGTTATACACCTTTTCCATATAGATAACAGTGCTTTACTCTACTTGAGACAATTATTTTTATCTGCTTGTCCAATGATGTAATCTAACAATCAGAACAGTTTGGCAAGCATGTGGCATGCTTCAATCAGTATGTGTAGAACAAATGACAATTATTATGCATCCCAACATTATTTTGGACATCTTCAGTTTATTTAGTAAGTGCTTTCCTCTAATATATACTTATTACCTATCTAATATTTACAGTACTTATTTGTACTTTTTGAGAGGTGGTGGTATGTATCACTTTGAGTTTCATTAGCCTTCATTAGTTCAGTAGTATTCCTCCAAACCTGAACCATCATCTGAACTATCAGATTTTTATTCACTTCTTCTAATTCTTAATAGCATCATGTTAAGATGTTTAATCTACATTTTTTATTAGCATTTGGTAGGACATATTTTTATTTTAGCAAATTAGTTCAATTTTCCCTTTTCTTCACACTTAAATTGGTAAAGTTCTAAGGAGTGGAGCCTTACCTTTTACTCCTCTTATCATGCACCATGGCATCTCTTTTGGCTTATTTCTTGTTAATTAAGGGATATCATGATATCCCCTATATGTCCTACTTAACTCCCTTGCCTACATTGAATCATTATTTCTGTAGTGAATCTGGCATTTAGACAGCCAGCGTGAAGTATGATTTATGTCAAAACAGTTTGAAACTTCAAATAGACACTTAGCTAATCACTAGAATGAGACTCTAGATTTCTGTAAATGTCTCTCATAAGATCTGAACAAAACAATTCCAAATGCCCAAGTAGACAATATCTAGATCTTCGTACACATGTTCTGTGTCCTCTGATAGTGGGGCTTGTATTATGAAGGTAGAAGCTAAGAACCTTAGTATCTTAGTGATTTAATAGTCCTCAAAACAGAATAGAAAATTTAACTGTCCAATAAACATAGGAAAATATGTTGCTGAAAATGCTAATCAGTAAAATTAAATTTTAGATTAAACTGTAAATTGAAACCTTCATAAGACTATACATTAAAAACTTACTATGACACTATAATTAATCACAATTGCAAACACAAAAATATCTGACAAACGTCTATATGCCTAAAATCATTCCTCATAGGTTTGAAGTGGATTGTTATATCAGCTGGATTATCCTCTATAAAAATTGTGAGCGAGGTATCTCATTTTCTAATGATAGTACTATTTTCAGGTTTCCTTTCTCTTCAGATACCAGAAATTTTTTTTATTGTCAAAGTGAAGTACAGAGGGGTTACAGTTCCATATGTAAAGCAGTGAGTACATTTCTTATCCAACTTGTTACCTCCTCCCTCATTTTCCCCCGCCTCCCCCTCCTCCTTTCCCTCTTCCTCCCATGAGTTGTACAGTTGCTTTACACCAAATGTTTTTTAAGTATTGCTTTTGGAATGGTTTGTCTTTATATCCTCTGTCTCTCAATTCTGGTATTCCCTTCCCTTCCCTAGTTCTAATACACGTGTATACAGTATCTAGGGTAATAAGATCAGTTACAATGATAGTGGGGGTGAAAACACAGAAAGGGAATACAAGAGAAAAAAGAAGCTACAGTTGCACATGGGATGTTGAAAATAATTACAACAATGATATAACACTTGTTTCCATAACGTGGAGCTCATTTCACTTAGCATCATCTTATGTGTTCATAAGTGCATAGACATTGAGCTATTGTAATCTTCTGCTATGACTAGCCACAACATGTACTGATTATTCCCCATGAAGAAAAACCATAGAGTCCATGTTTCTTTGGGTCTGGCTCACTTCACTTAGTATGATTTTTTCTAAGTCCTTCCATTTCCTTATGAATGGAGCAGTGTCATTCTTTCTGATAGAGGCATAGAATTCCATTGTGTATATGTACCACATCAGATACCAGAACACCTTCTATTGCTCTTCCAAATCTGTGCTAATAGAGAGATCAACTCAAACACACTGATGCAGATACAGGCGAATATAAAAATCCATTAATTTTTTATATGTCCATTCATTTCACAAATATATACTAAATAACTATTAAATAGAAGGCATTGTGCTAAATTCAATCTGATGCTCTTCCACAAACTTATTCTTACTTCACCACTATTTGGGATGTATTGCTAAAATATACTAACTACAAGTTCCTTCTGAGTGCCCAAACACTTCTCTTTTCTTTGATTTATATTAATTTTGGATCTATGGTTAGTAACTTGCACAAGATTCTAGCACAGGGAACATCATATGTAAAGTCACATCATCATACTGTGGGAAAACACATAGAATATTTGGGCTTGAGTAGAAGCTTTCTAGTAGAAAAGTAAACTAAAATGAAATAAAGGAGTACGTTTGTAAGGGACTAAAGCTCTCAAGTTCAATAGTTTAACAACATTCAAAATTCAATAGGTGCTTCTTTTATCAAGAGGTAATGGCAAAGGTGTGGAGTTCAAAAAACTCATAAGGCATATTTTTAAAAGGAACAAATAATCATGTTTTGCTTAAAAGAAAAGTACACATGTAAAAGAGTAATGAAAAATGATTTCAGAGAATAAGTTAACTGAGAATTCTATTGTGAAGATCTTTGAAAAACTTGATAGGGAAGTTTGGGGCTAATTTGCATAGTATAGAAAGTAATCTCCTTTTAAACCTTCTATTACCTAAGGTGTTACTGGTGTCTGGCAACAGACTAAGATTTGAATGGTGGCAGTATGAGGTTAATACAGAGATTTAAAACTTACTAAAACATATTAACGCTACATCAGGGGATCCACCTTGTAGTTTAAACAAAGAGGTGGTTTTACAATAAGGAAGTAAATATACTTTTCCTTTGCATAACAGAACTATGTAATAGAACCTGTTATTTCAAGGAGATATATAAAGAAAAATGAAATAGTCCCATAAGTCTCATACTAGATAGCAACTACCTTACTTTTTATCAAAATCTATAGCAACGCACATAAATCCAGAGGTGAACGAAAGGGCTATAGGAAACCATGGTGGACTTCCATAAGAGGTTAGAGATTCTGGAAGCCAATAAGGAGTCAAAATTGTTGCAAACTAAGATGAAAGAGCAAAGGATAGGCAGTAAGTGACCATATATCACAGAGGCATGAAATAAAACGTGACAAGAAGAGCACAAAACTAGCATCAGAAAAAGGCAAATAGGCACATTAATCCAGTAATATCACAATTGATGGGAAATATAGCAAGACAGGACTGAGAAACCAACAGAAAAAATGAGGAAGTGCCTAGTACAAACACGAGGGCAAAGAATATTGCAACGTTGTTCATTTCTAAGCCAAGAATATAATTAGGTATATGAAAAAAATGGAAAGTATAGCTTAGTCACAAATAACATTTCTTAGAGGAAGTGTGGAAAACAGAGGGCTAAGTCTCAAATGTTTATTTATGAGCACAGAGAATTGAAATACTTTATTCCCGAAATACTCTCTTCCTGGGTCAATGGCCATGTGTCCTTTGCAGAGTGAAGTTTCCAACACATGTTAAGAAAGAACATGTCAGCAGAAGATGAATCACATACATGTGGTAAGAAAGAAAAGCCGAAAGGCAATCTCTAACACTTTCCAGAAAAGTTCTGTGTTTTTTTTTTGTTTTTTTTTTTTTGTTTTTTTTTTGCCAGTCCTGGGCCTTGGACTCAGGGCCTGAGCACTGTCCCTGGCTTCTTTTTGCTCAAGGCTAGCACTCTGCCACTTGAGCCACAGCGCCACTTCTGGCCATTTTCTGTATATGTGGTGCTGGGGAATTGAACCCAGGGCCTCATGTATAGAAGGCAAGCACTCTTGCCACTAGGCCATATCCCCAGCCCCTCCAGAAAAGTTTTAACTGAAGCACTCAAGTACTTGGGTCCTCTTGTCCTACAGTAATAATGGGAATATACACTTACAGTTATATACCACAAGTCATTAGAATCATTTAGCTAAGGACATTTGCTATATGTTCTCTGTTGAAATGTAATGTTATCAAGAATGGCTTTGCAAACTGGCTCCCCAAAACACTAACCCTTCAAAACAGCAGGTTCTATTGCTTTATTCTACTTTATTTTTTAAGTTTATTTTATTTTATTGTTATTATAAAGGTGATGTACAGAGGGGTTATAGTTACTTAAGTCAGGTAATGAGTACATTTATTTTTGAAGTGTTACCTCTTCCGTCATTTTTCTTCATACCACTCTTCATCGCTATTTCTTTACTGTGCTCATAATGAGAGAAAATAAGATCTACTGGTGCAATTGCTTTGTATATTTTGTGCACTATTATATCTGAAGAACTTGAATAGTTCTCAGAACATCAAAGATGCTTTATGAATGGATGCCATAGTAAGCAGAAAGAAGTAGTGAAATTATCTAATAGTTCTTTTTTTATTTGCCTTTCATGGGGCTTGAACTCAGAGTCTGGGCACTGTCCCTGAGCTTCTTTTGCTCAAAGCTAGCACTCTACCTCTTGAGCCACAGTGGCACTTCCTGTTTTTTCTGTTTATGTAGTGCTGGGGAATCAAACACATGGCTTCATGCACGCTAGGCAAGCACTCTACTACTAAACCATATTCTAAGCCCTAATAGTTCTTATAATTGGTAGCCAAATAAGGGAATGGAAAGTCTATGGGTGACTTACACTGGTAGTTACTATATCCTAACACTCTAAATCAACAGATTCCATTCTTTTCTCTCCACAAGCACACTTAATAGATGAGTAATAGTTCTCTAACTGCAGCTCTATCACATGCTCATCTACTCCAGAAATCATATCAAAAGGACACAACAGTGATAAAAGGCAACCTATATGGCTGGAAGCATGGTTTAAAGGATAGAGTACCTTTCAAGTAATTGGAATTCCCTGAGTTCAAATCCCAGTGTCACAAGAAAAAGATTAACTTTTTAAAAAGCAATTTATAAAATGACAAAAACATTTATAAATGGTACACCGAATAAAGAGTTAATAACCATGCTATAAAATAACTCAATAATAACAATGAAACAATTTGATTTAAAAGTGAAAAAAGGATTTATAAATAAACATTTCATGAAATTAGACATATAAATGACCAAAAACCAAATGAAAAGATGTTTATCACCATTCTCATTGGGAAAACATGATGAGATTTTACTTCAAAGGTATTTAGATGTCTGCTATGAAAGAAACAGAAAATGAGAAGTAGAGTATGGGAAAGGCTGTGGAAATTTTTGAAAATTTGCACACTGTAAGTAGGACTATAAATCAGTTCAATCAGTATGTGAGACAATACAGTGGTTCTTCCCAAAACTAAAATTGAATTTCTATTATCTACCATAGCCAAGAGGTAGAAGCAACTCAAGTGTCTGTTCACAGCTCAATGGTTTATTAAAAAAATAGTATACCTGGTATACATAAACTATAGCATTATACCATAAACTTAAAATGGTTATGATAATAACTTTTCTATTATAGGTTTATTATACATACAGTAGAGGAATGAGATGTTATTGAAGATACAATCCTGAAGTTTTTATAAAGTAGTTTAAGTAAGCCATTCCCAAACTTCATAGATTGAAATATGTTTTGTAATAGAGATGAGAGCCAATTCCTCACAATGTTCCCAGCACCTGTTTGGCCAAACGAGAGTTCTATAGAATGTTTCTAAAAACAGAGAGTGAAATTGTCCAGATAATAAAATATGAGACATTGAGCACATCTGTACTCTGTTTATTCTTAAATCTGTTTCAGAACATATTGGTTTGGAATCACAGGTAGTAGTTGGCAATGTTCAATTTAGTTTCATCTGCAAGTTTCCTTCAAAAGGTGAAATCCTTAGTGAAGTTGAATGTTAGATATTTTAATAAAACCTGTCTTTACTGGTAATGTTATGTGACAACTTTTAAAGTTGCCTTGTTAAGACTCATGACACTTTATATTGAGTTTTACATGTATTTTTAAAGGCCATTTTAGACATCCTGAATTTAGATGTCTAACTTCTTGGAAGAATCACTTTCAGTTGTTTAAATGTAAAAAAAAAACCAGTTCTGGGCAAGATTTGAATGTCTTTTCTCTTTCTACTAACAATTGTCTGAAATAGTTTTAGTACATGATGTTAGCAAATCATTTTGTTTTCCAAGTCTGGTTTGGCAGAAGTATTGTTAGAGCCTCTACTGGATGTGCTTCTGTTAAAATATACAAAAGACTAACTAAGAATTCTGGAGCTCCAGCATACTCAAGAAACATCAGCCTGACACTTTCATACCTTCCTCTTGCTTGTATCAATAGTAATCACCAAAATGTACTATACCCTAGATTTTATGGTCCAAGATACTGTTTTAATACATGCTAAAAGTGACCTCTGAACTAAGACTGCATCTCAACCTATATACAAACAAATGGATGGGTAGTCAATCAATAACTAGGCATTTCCATTAGCTAAATAGATTTCAGAGAGGTTCCCAGACTTCACTAATGTATTACAAGTTCTCATCCTGAAAGCTAATTTGGAAGTTAAACAGTGTGAAACTGGGTCCTTTGGTCTAGGAAACCCATTTTAATTTCTATAGCAACAGCAACTAAAATGACACAAAGTCATTTGAATTGGATCTTGTTAATAACCCACTACAACCAAAAATATTTAAGGCCTTCCCATAAGATAGAAGTTATGATTACTTTGGACAGCCCAGTGTCCTCCATTTGGTATGATTTGTTTATACCCAGTGAAAAGCACTGGAGTAGAGTGATTGACAACTCACTAATTTGTACCTATGGAGACATGAGTGACTTTTGTAAATGTGATTGTATATGTGCGAAATGTACATAACTTTTCTGAGCCACGATTGCCTCTGTTCAAAAAGAAGAGAGCTCTTTAACTTGCTTCCATTTTAATCTTCACTTTTTTCTACTGCTATCAATTATTGTACAAGGGGATTTCACTTTGACATGTCCATATATGCACACAACGTACTTGGGTCAGACTCACCCCTCCTTCACTCTCCCTCTCCCTTTCTCTTTTCCAAACCAATACCAACAATCTTCATTGTTCCATTTTCAAACATGTCCATTAAAGTATTTTGGTCACATTCACTCTCCTTCACCCTCTACATTTATCCTCCCTCTTTTACTAGTATGCTGTCCCACAGAAGCATTCTACTCATTCATTTTTTTTAATGTATGTGAATTGTTCAAAAGGGTCTTACTATGGTATTTCACACATATCTACACAGTACTTTAATCAGATTGGCCGCCCTCATTTACTCTCACATTTCCCACATCCCACTACCTGCAATTCAACAGTTTTCAGTGAGTTTGGTTTTTCCATCATCATTCACAGATGCAAATGTATTCTTTATTTTCTTACCCTTTGAAGTTTGTCCCTCTCCACATGCCACTTCAACCCACCATTTCAAATATAATATGTGCTATTATTATATGTATATATATGATCTTGTGTGTATTTAGATACATGTTTTATATTTTTAGGTCTAGCACTCACATATGAGAAAAAACGTGTCACTTCAAACATTTACTCTCTCTTGAGAGGAGTTAGACTAAACCATCTGAGTTGGGTCTTCTCAAGAAACTGCATTAGAGGGAGATATTAGGGTTTCTATCCTTAAAGAGTGAGGTCATATCAGAGTATCTTGCTTGAGATAAACAGGAATAGAAAACAAACTACAGGGTGAATATGAACCAGAGATCATCAAGAACTCTGAAACAGGGTTTCTTAAAGGCACTGAAAGCACTTAAGGTTTCTAAGTCCAAAGTACTGAGATAGAGAACATTCCAGGAATTAACAACCAGGAAAAGACAAGGAAAAAATAGAGAAAGGTCATGAATGAATTGCAGGGGAAAAATGACTTTTATGAAAATATGTGAGATGGAATATTTGGTGAAACTTACATAGATGCATTCTGAGCAGTTTCCACTTTAAAATACTAACGAGGCATGGCAAGGATGACCACCTAGCCATATGACTAACTTAACCAGTTAGCTTGATTAATATTTAGACTTGATCTTACCTAAACAGTAATGTGTTTTCTAAAGTTGTTGATATTAATTGAGTCCATACTACATGACAGGAAAAATGAGGTACACCATCATTTGATCCTTACAAGATTCTGAGGCATAGGTTCTGGTATTAGCATTTTAGAGTTTAGGAATGGAAGAATTTAAGAAGTGTCAAGTTCAAGTGACTACCTAAAGTCAGCTGGTAAGAAGAGTTAGGATTTGAACTCTAGTTTGTCTGACTTTCAAGCCCATATATTTTTGGCTATTTCATATAGTTTTCCTTTGATTCACAGATTGTAAGGCTAGTCCAGGGTGAGCTGTTTAACAAATATGTATCATTACCCATAGCAGGATCTGAATGTGGGTGGGCCAGCGTAAATCCTTCACCACCCAAGGGGAAAAACACAGCAATTAAGGCCAGCTCCTGATGATGACCTTCTTGATGGGTACATGTACTACTGGCTGCCAAATTTCACAACAGAATGCAAACACTGAATTGTTATTTAAAGATTTACTTAATTGGTAATTTGGAAAAGCTACCACCTAGTGTCTATTAAAGGCTCAGTGAGGAAAAAAATACACGGATGGAAGTTTATATTGTCTTTGAAAGGGCATTTTGTTGTTTTGTTATTTGCTCTGTGTGTGTGTGTGTGTGTGTGTGTGTGTGTGTGTGTGTGTGTGTTTCTGGGGCTTGAACTCAGCGCCAGAGTATTGTCCCAAAGCTTTTGGCTTGAGACTAGCACTCTACCACTTGAGCCACAGCTCCACTTTGAGCTTTTTTTAGTAGTTTATTAGAGATGCATCTCACAGAATTTCTGTGATCCTCAGATCTCAGACTCCTGAATAGCTAGAATTATAGGCATGAGCCACAAGGCCACCTACACCAGGCTACTCTGTGGCTTTTAAAAACTGATTTTTATTGTAAAGGTGTGGGGGTTACAGTTACATAAGTCAGGTAATGAGTACATTTCCTTTGAAACAGTGTCACCCCTTCCCTCCGTTCTCCCAGGTTTTCCCTCCAGAACCCTCTCTCCCTCTCCAAAGTTGTATAATTTATTTTCAACAGTGTCTAGTGAGTATCACTGTTGCATTTGTTCACCCTTTGTCCCAGCATTTCTGTGTTCCCCTGACTCTCCCCAAAACAGATATACTTACATACAAGACAAAAAGTACAGAAATAAAAAAACAGCTACAAAAGGAGGGGAGAAATGACCCAAAAACAAAAAGTAAAATAACAAAAAACCTCTTGTTTGGAGTCCATTTCAATCATTTTATATGATCATATGCACATAGCTATTGAGCCTTTGTGATCCTCTCCTAAGAATATTCTCCTTTTTAAAGAAATATTTCACCCTAGTCTTACTATCAGGAATTCCTCCAGGGAAGATTAGATTTTGTTTAACATTAGAATTACTTAGTAGGTATTTTGGTTTTTGTGGGGAGGTTGTTTTTAATATACATGCCAGAGCCCAAATTCCAAGAAGTCTGATAAGTTCTATTCAAATTGGTAACAGGAATCAAGACTGTACATTTCTGTACTTCATTCTAATGCACATCCATAGTTGACAACCACTGATGTAGCTGATCAAGTTCAAACAATGTTTTCAGAAAATACTGAAAAAGCTCAGAGCCAAACCTGCAGTTTGCCCATTGTCGGTTTATAAGTACTGTGAAACATTTATTATTTCTACTAAGCTCATACTTTAAATCCTCACCCTTCCTTCCCTTGCAGCTTTTCAGTTATTCCTCAGCATTTGTGACATGTCCATATTCTGTTTCATTGTATAGCACATATGTAGAAAATGTTAGTGAATATCATCAATAGACTATAAAGAAAATCCACAATGTTAGAAAGTTATAAAATATAGTTTACAAAAGCTGCTTCTATCATGTTCACTTCCAAATGTCTGAGAAATTTCAATGATGGAAAAATTCTATCCTTCCCTTTCAAACTATTGTATTCCAGGTAATGAAATTCTAAATAAACATCATTGTCTCCAAGGTTCTGCATTCGCTTTTCTGTTCTACAATAATACATCCCATAAGGAGCTATGCAATTGTTCAACTATGTCAAGGTGAATTAGACTAAACACTGGATTCAGAAGGGAAATTTTGCCTCCTCACTAACTATCTAGTTCTGTAGTCTTTCACAAGTCAATTAGCACTGCTGTAATTAAGCTTTTTTAACCTTAAAAAAAGTTGCAAGTAGGGAGAAATTATTTTTTTCCTTCTACCACTTCAGAAATTTGCATGTATCAGACCTGATTTTCTCATTTTTATTTTTTAAGCTTTTTTCCCCTTAAGTTACAATTAGTAGAACCTACTCATCCCATCATTCCACATACATGATTACATTTAAAATATGTTCTTAAAATTCAAAACAAATGTTTACTGTAGCAAATCAATAAATCATTCAGAACCCAATGAAAGGGAATTTAAATATTTTTAAAAAGCTAAATTACAGAAGTGAAAAGGCCAAAAGGACAAACTGAGCTATCAGAGTGGTGTCTTAACTGGAGCTACTAAGAAACCAACTAGGCTGTTCCAGGGCAGGAAAGAATGTTCAATGGGCTTAACAGAGGATTCCTGGCTCACGGCTGTAATCCTAACTACTTTGGAGACTGAGATCTGAGGATTGGGATTCTAAACCATACTAGATAGAAAATCTTTAAGACTCTTATCTCCCATTAACCAGAAAAAAAATCTGGAAGTTGAGCTGTGGCTTAATTTGTAGAGCACCAGCCTTGAGTGAAAGCCTAGCAGCAGCACAAGGCCCTGAGTCCAAGCCCCAGAACCAGCACACCAAAATAGAGCATTTTTGAATGAGAAATCTCTGTGGTCATATTTGAAGGGACCAAACCTTGCCACTAGTATAAGGTGATTATTTAAAGCAAATCCATCTATTGTGCTCCATCCTCATGGTTCCCACTCTATTTGAAGTCCCTAACATTTCTTACCTAAACTAAGGACAGCCTCCTGCCTGGTGTCTCTTTGCATGTTTACCCACAAGGAAATCATCTTCTATTCATAATATAAATGTGACTTTTAAAAATCAAAAATTGGATCATGTTCTTTGGTACTCGAAACTTGGATTTCTTTCCCTCTGAACGTGGTAAAGAAAATTCAAATTCCTTTACTTGGCTTGAAAGGGCCTACATGACCCTATTCATGCCTATCTCCCCAGTCTAATTTTGCACTGTGTTTTCCCTTGATCTTTGAAATCCAACCATATTGACCTTTCCCTAGCTCCTCAGATCTGCTGTGATTTACTCTGTTATGGGGGGAGGGGGCGGGTTGCACATGCTGTCCCTGCTATATGGAATGATTTCTGTTCTTTCATCTAGTTAGCACTAAGCCTTTAGATCTTAAGTCAAATGTCAGTTCCTCAGGGAAATGTTCTCAGATTAAATCAAATTCCTTCCTACATGCTCTCAGATACCGAAGCACTCTAGTCAGAGCATCCACTATTTACAACCATACACTTGTTTGACTAAATTTGTCTCTCCTAATTAGACTGTGACTTCCTTGAGGGCTGAACCTCATCCATTTTGTTCATTAATATATATCTTGCATGAAGCACATAGCAGGCAATCAACGCATGTTTTAGAATGAATAAATCAATGAACAAAAGCTAAATCTTAGCATGTCCCAATATCTGCTTGCCATGCCTAACACTAAATATGTTCTCAGCAATGTTCATTCATCTGTCAAAGAGCATTCAAACAGGAGATATTTGGATGATTTTCCTAGTTATCTAGTTGTCAGGGGTCACTTTAAAAGGGTGTCTTGAAGTTTCTTCATTAGCATTGGTTGGAATAAGTAAATAATGGCTAAGATAGCACATCTCGTAATATCGAACTGAACAAAGAATTCTAGTCTTTGAAAGTCCACCACAGTATTTTCCTCCCCAGTCTATAGCCAGACAGGTTTTGTAGCCAATGGCATGAAAAAAAAGTTTGTACTGTTACACAGAAAAAGTAAATATGATTATATGTTCTTATAAAATGAAGCATGGAGATTACATACTGCTTACTTATAAATTATAATTTATCAATTTTCTCTTCACATGAAAGCCAAAAGAGCAATTTATAAATTTGTATACATTTGTTAGTGAAACATATTGTTGAATACATTTTCTAATGAGCTCTCTCCCAAAGTTCACTTGCAATACTCCCATGGAGAAGTAAGGTTCTTTGCTATTTAATAAAATAAAATAAAATAGACAATTTTAGAACACTAAACTGAAAGATGGCAGAGATATCTTCATGTGTAAATCCAATTATATTTGGATTACTAACAGTAATTACAAAAAAATAATTTTTGCTAGTGTTAATACCCACCTTTAATTTAATGCTTACTTTCTGCCATGAATTAAGTGTTTGGAGCTATCATTAGTAATCTTTTCAACAGACTTATGGGATAGGTACACTTTAATTTTTACTCATAAAATTCCTTAAATTTAGAGGTGTTAATGCACTTCTCCAGTCAAAATATAAACTGGTTATTGAGTTTATAAACACAAAAAGACAATATTACTGTTAGTTGCATTACTGGTCATGCACTATGTTCTTGTTTAGTAATGTGAATCCTGCCTTACCTTTCTTTCTTTAATTATTTTATTCCATGAAACAATGCTTATTTTTTGTCTCTCCATGTCATTGCCTTGGGAATCAACCTCTCATGTAAATGACTATATCAAAGAATTATTCTGAACCACTTAGAGACATGATCTCATCATGAATGGGTTTTAATTTCATGTTTTTGTTCTGGCAAAGTAGTAGATTACATGTAATGTCCATGTCACTTCACAGTAAACACTTTGGAAAAAAGAAGACAGAATAATGTGGCTAAGTGGGAAAAAAATCTCATGTCTGGGATTCCAGTTGCTAGTCTTCCACAAAGTAAGTATATTATCTTAGGCAAACCACTGAGAATATAGTAGAATTAAAAGGAAACTTCTCAAATGGTCAAACGTGTAGAAATATGGTACAGTAGAAATTAGCAAAGTGATAGTCCAAACTTAGCTGTGCCAGCTGTAAGTATTATGGTATTAGAATAACACATCCCCTTATTCTAGGGCTGATTCTTCATCAATAAAATATCACATATAATTTTACTTCTATTAATTTCATGACATCTTCCAGAAAGAGGCTAATTTCCATAAAACTTGTACTAACTTGTACATATTATCTTGTACATAGCACATTTTACTGTATAAAAAACTACTGATTCTAAGATTAGTTATAAATCTGTATGCCACTCAGAATGAAAAAAGAGGTATCGATCATAATTGTAGCATGTTCTTAATTATAAGGTCTATCTTGATGTAAGAGTTTCTGGAATGAGAAAGACATGCATTCAACAATCTAAGAAATTAAATTTGTAATTCAGTGACAAACTAATTACCTACCTTTAATTAAAAGAAAATATGTTATCATTGAAAAATCTCTTGAGACAAAATAGCAAAAAAGCAATGGGTTTGTTTACCAGGCTGCATCTTCAAAACGTTTCTGAAACTGTGAGTTATAGTTGTATGGAACAATGGTAAGGATAGGGAAGGGAAAAGAAAATGAATATGCCCCACATTTCCAAGGTTTCAATACATAATTTCTTGGCACTATTGCTTTGGGCTGTGATGATGCAGAACATCACATAGGGAGTCCATGGCAGCAGAGATGCTCATCTCAGGGTGGCCAGCAGGCAGAGAGGAAGGAGCCAAGATCCCAAAACACCACCAATGAACTACTTACTTCACTCTAGTTAGGCCACATCTCTTAAGGTTTCCACTACTTCCATATAGCCCCACAAACTGTGTACCAAGGCTTTAATACATGAGCCTTTGGGGCATATTGCAGATCTAAATTGTAACAAATCTCATTTCTACAGCCTTAGTGAACTGAACTCTGCTCAACCTGCCAGAATCTTGACTTCACCCTTTTAGAATCTGGACCAGAAAAAGAAGTAAAGCCAACCCAGACTTACAAGGTACAGAAATGTGAGATAACAGCCATTGGATTAAACAGCTTAATTGTGGTGATTTGCTACAGTGAAGATAGAAAACCTTGGTATGATAGGAAATGTATTTTTCTAATAGCTAATTGAGGAAATAACATGTGTAGGTCAAAAGAATATAACTAAGGAAGATCCATAAGTTCAGTATAGCATAGGTAGGCCCACTATAGGCTGAGGGCAAAATTCACTTCACCCATTTTGCATAACCCTCAAGCTAGGAATGATTTGCACATTCATAATGGTTGAAAATAGGCAGTATTTTGCTTTTATTTTATATAATAAATTTATGTAATAATATATATAAGTTTATATAAAAATTACATAAAGTTTAAACTTGTAAATAAGGTTTTACCAATATAAAAACATATTCAGAAACAATAAAAAGAAAATAGAAGGAAAAGAGGGAGGAAAGAAGGAAGAGAAGGCGGGAGGGAGGAAGGAATGAAGAAAAGAAGGAAGGAGAGCTGAGGATATGGCCTAGTGGTAGAGTGCTTGCCTCTTATACATGAAGCCCTGGGTTCAATTCCTCAGCACCACATGTATAGAAAAAGCCAGAAGTGGCACTGTGGCTCAAGTGGCAGAGTGTTAGCCTTGAGCAAAAAGAAGCCAGGGACAGTGCTCAGGCCCTGAGTCCAAGCCCCAGGATTGGCAAAAAAAAAAAGAAAGAAAGAAAAGAAGGAAGGAGGAAAGAAAAATAGCAACCATTGAGATAGTAGCATTGTAAGGTTGAAATTCATCTTTTTAAGGTGTTCATATTGGTTTAAAAATCAAAATAAGACAGTGGCAAAAGCTGCATATAGTTTAATATACATTAAGCAGCATGCAAAACCACTATATGTGCATTATACTTTAAAAATAATATGAGCTGAACAGTGTAGGGATTGAGTACAGAAGATGATGTAATATATCCAAAGTCTTTATAGGTAAATTATACCTATCAAAAACACGAGAAATAAACAAATGTACTACAAATAAAAACATTAATTAGATGACATTAGATTTTGAGCATTGTACCTTTGAGGCAGTATAGCTGAGGGAAAATGAGGAATGGTCAGGTAACAGTAAATACGGGAGATAATCCTCCATGTACTTCCCTTAAGATTAAATGGACAAAGTCATTTTAGAGTAAATGAAGCAGGATAACTTAAGGAAACTGAGGCTTGGTGGAGGAAACTCAGAAATATGGTATTTAGAAACATAGAAGTGTTATCTTTGCTTCAAAGAGAGACAACAGGAGGCATTCCTTCCTGTGGTATGCATTCCTCACCCCAAGAATTAACACTTGTCTGACAGGATGTATGCTTTCCTGAGAAAAACCTCTTTCCCAAACTTAAGCCACCTCTTGCCCAAAAAAGCAGATAGCAGGGCGCCTCCTTATCACAAGGATAAGGATCTGTTTTATGGCAGGATGCATTCTTAACCTGGAAACTCAGAAAATAGCACCAGGTGTGGTTAAAACAAAGACAAAGCACCTATCTTTACATAACTTTGAAGCAAGATCCCTCTCTAGATCTCTTTCTGGGTCTCTCTGGTGTCTCCGTGGGGGGAAGGGGGTGTGTCTGGGTCTGAGCCTGGGTCTCTCCATATGTGTCTCTGTGTGTATCTCTCTGGGTCTGAGTCCCTGTGTGTTTGTCTCTCTGTCTCTCCCTATGAGTGCACCCACACTCTGTTAGAGTGTGCCCCTGCCCTTTTGTGTGTGTGTGTGTGTGTGTGTGTGTGTGTGCTTTTTGTCTGTTTGTCTGCTTGTCTACTTACTCAATGAATCTCTGCCAAGTTTTCTTGCCATTGTGACTTGTCCAGAATTCTTATTCTGTGATCAAAGTCAAGGGCACTAAGTGAAGAGTTCCTATATTTAAAGGGAAGCTTCACTAAAGCTCACTTCTGTCTGGTGACACCTTAACCAATAAAACTGTAGAATGCACTGAATTATTATTAGACTATGATAATTTTTACAAACCACACTGTTCTAATAGCATCCTCATACCAAAATGCAATAAAAATTAAAATGAAAAAAATTAAGAAAATAATAAATGTATTTCTAAATAATTTATTACTAGAGGAAATTGAGATAGTGTAATAACTCCCTAGAATAACCACTTAAAGATAATAAAAATAAAGAAATATACCTAATAACTAATCATTAGAAATAAAGTGATCTAAATACCAAACCAGGCATAATATCTTCACAGGTATACACATATTGTTATAGGTACACAGGCTCTTCCCATTAATTGTGAATTTTAAAAAAGCATAGTTTACTTAGAATCAAAGAGTGAGGAAGAAAATAGAAATATTTAGTAAATATAGAATCAGAAATGTAAGATTTATAATACACAACCTAAAAATTAAGAAAAGTAAGGAAAGACGTGGGTTGGCTAGGGGTGGGTGAGAATGTTGAAAGGAGTGGTGTTGATCAAGATGCACTATATTTATAAATTAGTTTTGTGAATGGCAACTCTGTGGAACACTTGAAAATAATAGAAATGTTTAGAAAAAAGAAAAAAAGAAATGTAAGATTTAGAGAACAAATGAGTACTAAAATTAGTAATTCTATAGACATAATAGATGGGCAAATATAATATACAGCAATATCAAATATACAAGGTCACAAACAAAAAAAGAATATAAATTTATCTCTGAAGGCAATTAAAAATGAAAATTTAAGCCAAGTACAGTAGTTCACATCTGCAATTTCTTCACTCAGGAAGCAGAGATCAGAAACACATTGTGGTTCAAGGCCAACCTAGACTTAACTTGGTGTGTTTTCTAGCAAATTCTCCAGGACTGGTTTCCATTTTACTTTCACTAATAGAATTTTGCTGAGATGTTAAAACTGATTCTATGAAAGCCCAACGTTGCATATCAAATTTTAATCTGCACATACTCTTTGGCCCAGAAATTTTACTATAAGAATTTATTTTAGAAAAGGAAAGACTTTCCATATGTTAATTTGACTCACAAGAATTTAATTCCTCAACTCTTTGACAGACCAAATTATAGTTTGACTTTTGTAGCCCCAAGAAATGAGAAGCCACAGCTAAAATGCAAAGAGAAACAAAATAAACTAAGTCTTGGAATTTAGACTTTTGGAGGCTTAGATCACACTAATTTAAGAGATTATTAAAGGATATTTTTGTCTAAGAGATACTCTTTTCCTTAAATGTGTTGATGTGCAAACATAGAATAAGATGAGATTCCAGTACACAATGCAAATAAACTTTTAGAATTGTACTAGATTCGATCATTTGTTTTAGTAAAGTTTTAACTACTAAAACAACAATAAGCCAGGTGCTGGTGGCTCACATCTATAATCCTCATTATTCAAGAGGCTGAGATCTTACGATCAAAGTTCAAAGCTAGCTCAGACAGGAAACTCCATGAGACTCTTATCTCCAGTTAACCAGCAAAAAGCTAGAAGAGGTCAAGTAGTAGAGCACCAGTTTTATGTGAATAAACTTAGGCACAGCAACTAAGCTCTTGATTTCAAGACCCAGTAGTGCCACAAAAATTAAATTAAAAGTCTGGATACAAAATAATCCTGAAAAAGAAAACAAATGACAGAACTACCATATATAAAGGCACTACAAAGTCTCCAGGCATGGTGGTACGTGCCTATAAACACAGCTCTCAGGATGTGAAGGCGGGGGGGTGGGGGTTGTGAATTCCATGCACGTATATACTATATAGAAACAGTTTTTTAAAAAAACAAAACTCCACAAATGTACATTCCAATCCTTTCCCAGTGGGATATATACATATGTAAATATGTATATATATGTATGTATATATATATATATATATTTCTTGATCCTTCATGCCACAATTCATAGGGTTACAAAGAAGTCAAGTCCAAAGTTCTTACATGAACATTTGATGAGAAAAAAGGATAATTCACTCTCATAGATTTTAGTCACTAGTATATTCTAATGGTGTAAGCATATAGATACAAAGTCCTATCATTGTTTTTAAGTTATTACTTTTGCTACTGAAGAACAAATGCTCACTAAAGAAAAACAGTCTCTCATGACTACCACATTGATATTACCAGTATCACCATTCAGATATTTTTCTTTATTTACCTATATGTGTTTATCTTACACTATTTCATAATATTAGAAATCACAGAGAGGCCAACTTGTAACAGAAGGGATTTGTTCTGCTTATAAATGTAAACTGATTACGTAAAATGAACAGATGTGGGTTTTTCCCCTTGAGTTTATTCCTAATAACAATTCTTGTAGGACTGGGAATATAGCCTCGTGGTAAAGTCCTCGCCTCGTTTACGTGAAGCCCTAGGTTCGATTCCTCAGCACCACATATATCGAAAAAGCCAGAAGTGGCTCTGTGGCTCAAGAGGCAGAGTGCTAGCCTTGGGCAAAAAGAAGCCAGGGACAGTGCTCAGGCCCTGAGTTCAAGCCCCTAGACTGGCAAAAAAAAATTCTTGTACATTTTTCCTAATCTGTATTAGTATATGTGTATTTGTGTCTATTTTCATCTCTAAGGTATAAAAATCTGTCTTCTTTGAGGAACAGAGAGACAGAAAGAGGATAAGGAAGTTTTTCCTATACATACACTGCTGGGTCTACATAAAAGTACAATTGAGGCTACCAGTATTTGAACAGATTTGCTCTCTTAGAGAAACTGGAAATAAATTAAAGCCTTATCAAGATACCTGAGCCAAATTAAAAGAAGCACAAGAGTAATAGTAGAGTTTGATAACTCTTGGTTCCTCATGCTTTGAAAGATCTTATCAGTTATCATTCTAGTCATACTGTCACCCAGGTTCTGAGTAAGTCTCTTTATGGGTTTAATGTCAAAACAGAAGTTACAATATATATTATTTTTTAGATTAGTAAGACTGGAGTTGGAAATAACTATCAAAACAGGACATTATGATTTCTGAATTAGGTATATAAATGCAAATAATGAAGCCACTAGAGAAGATGAGTCTCTTGAAGAGATTGTAAAACTAGAGGCAAGATCATGGGTCTTCAGTAGATAAGTAATAGAGTAGAAGAGTAATAAAAAGAAGGAGCTAGAAAGATGTGTCAGAGATACAGTGAAATGACAGCAGCATAAAATTAAAAGGATAAAGTTAAATGATTCTAGTTGCTTCCTAAAATAGCTGGGAACCTTAGGAAGAATTATTCCATAGCTTGTTGGGCCCCTTGGCTGATTTCAACACTAGGCTACCATGAACAAAGCCATAGTAAAGACGGGTAGCAGAATGTGGATTAGCAGTAGATTGCTTGCCTTTCAGGCATGAAGCCCTGGGTTTGATTCCTCAGCACCACATAAACAAAAAAAGCTGGAAGTGGCACTGTGGCTCAACTGATAGAGTGTCAGCCTTGAGTAAAAAGAAGCCAGGGACAGTGCTCAGGCCTTGAGTCCAAGCCCCAGGACTGGCAATAAATAAATAGATAAATAAAAATAAAATGATATACTTTTAATTGACATAACTGTACATTGTGCGACATTATGTAATATACTGCAATACATATACATAATGCATAATGGTTAGATCAGAGCGATTGAAGTATCTATCGCCTCAAAAAGTTTGTATTGGTAACATTCAAAATTCTCTTCAGTAGTTATTTGGAAACTTAATTGTTGACAACTATAGTGAACCTAGTATGCTATAGAGTATTAGAAATTGTTCCTCTTACCCGGCTGCACCCTGGTACCTCTTTGCAGGTCTTCTCCACAAATCAGTTCTCAAACTGGTCAACTCTCCACATCTAATAATTTGTCTGCTTTGTAAAATCTCTGACATTTCCCCGAAGGTATAGTTTATCTTGACTTGGATATCTTTTTTTATTTACTGTGCATGTATAATTAGGGTTTCCTTATGACTTTTCCAAATTTTCATACAGTGTATTTTGAACAAATTAATCCTCTGTCTTACTGTCTCTTTGAGAGTCAGTGTACTTCTATACAAGCAACTCCATTTGGATTTCAATGAATCCTAATCAGTTAAATTCTGCTTTAGTCAGTTTTGTGGTAAGAAAATACAGCCCCCCCCCAAAGTCCATTTCAGAATTAATTTTAAAATCTGAAAGCATGGTTGTGAAGAAACGCAGGCACCAATCCCAATGAAAGCAATAATTACAAAACGGTATCCTATTGCCCACGATTAACAAACTCAGCTGGACAGAAAGGTGTGCAACTTCTGGGGGAAAAGTATCTTACGATATCCTAGTTAAAATTTTAAATACAGGGTTGCAAATGTGGTTTAGTGGCAGAGTGCTAGCATACATGAAGCCCTGGGCTCAATTCCTCAGCACCACATAAACAGAAAAGGCCAGAAATGGCTCTGTGGTTCAAGTGGAAGAGTGCTAGGCTCAAGCAAAAGGAAGCCAGGGACAGTGCTCAGGCCCTGAGTCCAAGTCCCAGGATTGGCAATATATATATATATATATATATATATATATATATATATATATATATATATATAATGAGTTCTTCAGCCAGATTAATGTCACTGATAAATTTCTGTAGCAATAACTCAAGTTCAAGTAAGCAAAGTTCTCTCACTCTCTACTTCTTTCTACTCTGTCTCTCCCCCATCTCTCTGCTTTTCCCTGTGTGTTTGTCTCTAATCTCTCTGCATGTAAATGCACACATTTGTGTGATACCAAAAATAAATATTGGAAACCCAGTGTTATTTCCTAACAACAATGAGAAAGCATGGCATCAGAATGCTTAGAACAAAAGTAGTTTCAGACTACAGTGAACATTTGGAGCCTTTGTCATCTCTGAAGTTAAACACTGATCTCTAGCTTTGGCAAGTATACTCTGATAGCATTATATCTCCCCATCTGTGAACTTTCCTCAGTATAGGTAACACATTTCTGTGGCAAATTCCTTTCCTCTTTCTGAAATTGCTTTTGTCTGATTCTAGCTTAATCTGAATTGATTTATATAAGAGTCAGATAAGCAGACATCCCGAGGTGAGAACAATTTCAAGAAAAGACAGGAAGAAAATTGATTTAACAATTGAGTCAATAATCACAGAAATGCAAACGCTGACAAGAAGTTGGACTGGAGAAAGTTCTACTTCACTGGGAATTCTTTTCAAGGTTTCCACATGTTATAAAGCATTACTATGCCATAACAAATCTTCCTTGAAAAAAAAGACTTTTTTCTCACCAATGTTAGTTTCCCAAAGCAACTGAAGACTTACCATATAATCTCACAAGAATGAAAAGAAATGTAGTCAACAGTAATGCAAATATTTTGTCTTTATACTGTGATAGGTTTTCTGTTTGATTTAATTGTAAAGTTTAATAATCTACAGCAATCTAACCACAGGTCAATACACCTTTGCTAATTGTTGACTCAAGATGAGTGAATTGTCATGTTGGAACACTGAGCAAAACCTGAGTTTCAAAGCTTTGAGTTCCTGGGTCTAAATAACAATCTTGTCTTCACCTCCATCCTGGTGTCTGGATGGGTGATGGGAGCTTTTCACCCTATTTTGAAAAGTGTTGCAGACCCTCGGGGGCCAGGAGCTGTCAAGGTGTGAGCAGAGGCTCCACTGCCATTGACTCCAACCCTGGGCTGAAAGTACTTGCCCTTTTGTTTTGGGGAAGTGTTTCAGCTTCTGGGCCTGGGATTTATCTGAGGGAGCATGGTAGACAAAAATTAATTGAGACAGAAGGAGGAAGGATGTGTTCTGTCTGCACTTTTCGAGTAGTGGGTCCTAGAACAACATTGTGCAAGCATGTGACAAATATAGAAGGTATATATAGCTAAAGCTTTTGCTGGAATAAACAGAGCTGTGCCATCAGTCTTCTTTCTGTCTTCTTCATCATCATCTCCTTGTCCCACAGAACCTCTGCGCGGTAGAAAAACCTAAGGTAAATAGGCCAGTCTTTGTCATGGTTGTTAGCCTCAGGAGAGCTCTGCTCCAGAGAATATGCAGGTACGTCTTGGTGTTTAACCCCAGGAAAGGTTTGTTATGCTAGTCCCTGATCATTTCTCTAGATGATTTGCTTTGCTTAACACTTTTGTTGGTTTTGGTCCCCACCCCAAATATGTGGTTTGTGACTTCTAAGGTTTATGCTAGCTACACTCAAGGCTGCAGGTCTTTGGGACAGGAGTCCACCTGCACTTGCCAGCTTTCTAAGACACCAAATTTGACCTCTCAAAATGTGGCTTCTCTGTATCTTGCAAATGAATTCCCATATAAGACTATGACTGTGATCCTGTCTTTTTTGCTTCAGGAACACCATTTCTCAAAGTGTTTAGTTCAATAGTACTGTTTTAGGGTATTCCTCAAAAGCATATTTTCTGATCATTTGTAGCTGTTACCATGTATAGAAAACATGTATTTTATCTTCCTATAGAAATTCAACATAAAAACCACTGTATTTAAATTGCCAAAAGTTATTCCAGTAATAAAATCTATTTAATTTAATGTTTGTAAAAACTTCTTTAACCATAGAAGCAAATTCTTTCCCTTGAAACACAAATTTCTTAGAATAATTCTTCCAAGAAAGGTAGTGATAGTGTTATGGAACATTGTCCAGGTTCTCCTTGATGATTCAAGGGCTGTTTGTTCCACTCATCTTGTGGAACTGCTTCTGTGGTCTGGTGCCCTGATTCATCTTTCCATTAGCTGGACAGAAATACCTCAGTCCATAGCCACATGCCAGAGATAGTCTGCATTCAAAGCACTGACCATTCTAAACAATGTAAGACTACTCTAAAGGGATATTCTTGTTTCAGAGATCCCAGTGAGGTTGGCTGATGCCTCCCTGCTGTCCCACAACTCCATGTCCCTCTCTTTCCAGGCTGTTTTCTTTCTCCTTCTTTTTAACATTTCTCCTTCCCTTCTTTTCCCATGAATATTCATTGAGGCTGACAGTACTGTCAAATACAATTATCAAATGCTGCTCTCTCCAAGTTTACTTCTGGAAGAACCTAGCCTATACAACGGCACTCAGATGAAATGAAGACTGTTCTCTCAACAAAAGATGGATTCTATGCCAGATCAAGAGTTTAGAAGAAGCTTAATAGAAAATGTGAGTGAACAATGAATCTAAAACAGAGCTGGTTTTGAGGGACTGAATGAAACTGGCCCATATTGAAGAAATTTAAGCTAAGAAAGCCTATGAAAAAATCACATTTCAAGTCTCCATCATTATTATTGGAATCATTAGTCTCCCAACTGGTTTTCCTTCTTCTAATTCTTCTCTCTCTATTAGTTTACCCTTCCAAGCCAGAGTGATATTGTGCTTCCCCAACTCTAACAGAATGAAAAATATTACAAATGATAGTTTTATATGTTACCGTTGATGCCTATGCAACTGTGACTAGCATTTGGTCAGTAAATCCATCTATAAATATGCATTAAACATAAACTTGACTATCTACATCTCTAGCATTTCCCAATCCTACAACAATAATATGGAAGATGCAACCAAGGCCAAATCATTGTGATGTCTTATCTATGCTTAATAACAATAATCTGACCTATAGAGTTAATAACATAGGAATAGCCATGTATGTACCTATTTATCTACTTAAAGTATAATTTATTTAGTAAATATGCACATGTCTATGATTCCTATTCTGAGAGCCATACAATTTTTCTGAGAAACAAAAATACCAAATATAAAATACTGAGCTTTTTTGTTTCTATCAGCTTTGAATGTGTGATGACCAATTGTACAGTGTGTCAAATAACTTAGTAGTAATAAAGTATTAATATTTGTAAGCAATCTTAATAAGAGCAATCTTAAGGCAATTGCTTTAGTAACATCACTGACATTTGAAATCTAACATGGATCCTTCAGGAAAAGAAGTTACTGCTAGCTCATTGGAAAATGTTCATAATTCTGAGTCCTTGGAACTTTGTTTTGTAAGTGAATTAATTCATCATGTGTGATATATATGGGAGGATGTCTGTTTTAGATGTAAGTACAATAAATTTTTGTACACTAGGGAAATCAGTTTGGACTAGAAGCATATAGGAAGGCTACGGATATAGGAACTGAGCAAGCCTGAAGTTTGGCCATGGCCAAACTATACCTAATTCAAATCTAGATTTGCAGGTTTGAAATGAAAAATGATTTGGCAAAACCCCACTAAACTTTAGTGTAGGATTTTTATGTATCTAGCAAGAAATTAGTGGTACTTTTTATATTCTCCTGAAATTGGCAGGCAACTTTGAAGAATAAGAACAGATTCTCAAATAACTTAGAACTTATTAGGAAGGTCGACAATAGTTGGGTCTAGAAACTTTTACAAACACTTACAAAAAGTAGAAGAGGGCTGGGAATATGGCCTAGTGGTAAAGTGCTCACCTTGTATACATGAAGCCCTGGTTGGATTCCTCAGCACCACATTTATAGAAAAAAGCCAGAAGTGGTGCTGTGGCTTGAGCAAAAAGAAGCCAGGGACAGTGCTCAGGCACTGAGTTCAAGACCCAGGACTGGCAAAAAATATCCAAAAAAGTGGAAGAGTTGTTTGTGCTAACACTAACGACTGCCTCAAAGCCCCACACCCTGGTTGAAAGATGAGGAGAAAGAGAACATTTAGTCATACTTGTCAAAACTTCCAGTTTTCAATAAAAAGTCTTCTCCCTTCCATTTCTGTATGGTAAAGAAAGATGATCATTTTCTCCTCAAGTCAAATGGAGGGAAGAGCCAGTTGTATAGCCACAACCTACAAGTACATGTTTACATTTACTTCCTTAGCTGGCTACTTACTAGGCTATGGCCTACAGGCTTATCTCTGTTTGTTTGTAAGTATGAAGCCGACCTTGCTGAGAGACTTCTTGGAAGAGCTTAATGTATTCCTCCATGAATTAAAGTCAATGTGACACATCAATACATAGTTGACATCTGTTTATCATAAACAGATTTTTCCAAGAGATATATTTTCCTAAGCAGCTGGCCACAGAGGAATAATAAACTCTGAGACAACCTTTCAGGGAAGAGGATAGCTCTCCATCTTTGTATACATGGAAGATAACTTCAGTAGTTCTCATTGCCCATCGTGAGGGAAGGATAAAAATGGGAGATGCCATAGCAGGGCCAGGGAAGAACTGAAGGTGTGTACCATGAGCAAGATCATTTTTAAAGAAGCACCTCATCAATGAAAGCAGCTAAGGTGATACTAAACACTGCCTCCAAGAAAATGACATCAACCATGTTGATCACTGCATGAATAAAAGCCACCAGTAGGAGAACAACATAAAGGCAGAGCAGATCTGGAGATGCCTTCATACAAATAACAGATGACCATAAGCAGAAATCAACTACTTCTATTTTCCCTCTCATACTCAATACTAAGTTTAAATCCTTTCATCTTGCCCTCACCCCCAACAATATCATACTTCTGTTTCTGTGTTCCCAAGAAAGAAAGTTGACCAATAATGAACTGTTGTACCACAAGGTAGAATTGGAAGCAGAAAAAGAGAGCAAAGGGAGGAAAGATCACACTGAAATATAAATTGTGAGTACTTAGTAGGATGCGCTAAGCTGGATGCTGAAAAAGGGAGGCATTAATGACTGGAGTGAAAACAACAGGAATGAATTAAACAAGAGTACAGACAAAAAGACTGCATAGTCACAGCCTGTGTATGATTCCTATCATATATCTCTGGACCCATGCCCTTGAAAATATATATAATGAAAGTACATAAAATGTTTACACACAGAATTTTTAAGTATAAGAAAAAGAAGTAAAGACTATAAAGAAGGAATGCTGTCTATGAAAATTTGAAAGGTTATGTATTTAGAAATAAAGCAGAATATGTTTACCTACCTGCACAAAAGTGGCAAAAGCAAGAAGGCACCTATAAGTAGCACACATTCGGTGCCCAACAATTCCACTTGGAGTTGGAATTTCTGTACAAACAACATGTAGAATGACCATAAAAGTGTGATCCACTGTGACCAAGTATAGAAAAGGCAAGACACAAGATACAAATGTTAGCTGAAGAGACAACATGACAAAAGGGAAGGATATTGCATGTAAACTTCATATTAGCTAAGTGTCTTATTATATGGCATTCATTACCCTAGCTGTGCAGTTCTGTGCTGCAATTTCAACTATTGAAAAGAAGCCAAAGCACCATTTATGATTCTATGGTCTTAGATTAAGCATTATTCCAATTAACTAATGCTCCATAAAATTCAGAGAAAGGGATGCTTGCTGTTTATATTCTATTTTGTTTTCTTTACAGTAAAATATAAAAATAGATATCAGTATTAGAGTAAATGAGTTATCTTACAACAACAAATGATGAGTGATATCTTAAATTATGTAAGCATATTCTAAGCTTCTGTCTGCCAAATCTAAATAGTTGTGAATTCACAAATATTCATTATTTTCCCATCTGCACTTCTCCTATTTCTAGTGTAGATATATAACATATACTGTATTTTCCAATCTGCACTTCCCCAATCTCTAGTGTAGATCCAGAACATATACTTTTACTGAATATCAGGGTCACATGGTGATGTTTAAGGAACTTGAAATATACCTTGGTGAAGGTAGATTGATTTTGTGCTTTTTATCCCTGTAAAACTCTGCCTCATTGTAAATATCATTCCACACCTGCTCCTCTTAGAAAGATGTAACACATGAAATCTTAGTTAAGTGAACCATATATACCAAGTAATCACTTTCCCAAGTTCACCTTTCTTACACTAGATATTATCACTTGACCCTCAAGACCTATAAGGACTCTCATAAACCTTCGTTTTTTATATGCTAGCTCTTTGTTGCTTATCATGTCTCTATTTATACTCTAGTACTTTGTTCAAGAAACCATAGCATGAGCATTACTAAATGAGCCCTGCATTTTGAAAATACACCTAGGAGAATCCCATGGACAATAATAACAAAGTCTGTCAAGCATCATCAGATTTGAAATACCCTCAGATATTCTATTTCAGTTGTTCTGGGAGTACCTAGGCTTTTTTTTTCATCAATTTTTTTTTTCCAGTCCTGGGGCTTGGACTCAGGGCCTGAGCACTGTCCCTGGCTTCTTTTTGCTCAAGGCTAGCACTCTGCCACTTGAGCCACAGCACCTCTTCTGGCCATTTTCTGTATATGTGGTGCTGGGGAATCGAACCCAGGGCCTCATGTATACGAGGCAAGCACTCTTGCCACTAGGCCATATCCCCAGCCCCCATCAAAATATTTTGAAAAGCTACCCACTCAGTTGATTATCATGCGTATTTGAGATTAAGAACCACTGTATGCTTCTGCTTCACTTAGTGTTCTATATTTGGGGTAAAATTTTTAAGTGAAAAACATCCTTTGCTCTAAAACAAATCCAGTATCTCACTTCTATCTCAGTCACTTAAAAATACTAAATGATTGGTCTGTTCAAAGCTATATGACAGCATCTGAGAATATCCCTGTAAATATGACTAGTAATGTTGATGTCTTCCTGGTGTTTGCACTCAAGTAGAACAGACACACAAATTTATAGGCAATTAACCACAGTATAAGAAGAGTTCTTTAGGAGCAAAACTATAGGCTTATTAGAAGGCAGATGCAAAGGGTGCTAACCAATTGTAGGGTAAGATTTTTTTCCAAATAAATATTTGAAAGTGAAATGCCCATATTAGCTTATTGGCAGATGCAAAGGGTGCTAACCAATTGTAGGGTAAGATTTTTTTCCAAATAAATATTTGAAAGTGAAATGCCCATATTAACAGATTTTATATTGTACTCTGTTCTCTGAGCTGAAATTAAGATTGTTATCTTAAAAAATATTCTGTGGCCTAGAACTTATCTGTAGTGCTGTCCTAATTATGATCCACTACTCATACGAAAGTTGGCCCTAAGCATTTTATGGAAAAATAAATCATAATTTTGTATCATAAGAAGCCAGTCAGTAACTAATTTCATCACTTCAAAGCCATTGAAGATTTCAGTAAAACTTATGTAAAGTCTTCAGGCTAATTCTTCTCACCAAACTATTGTGTCTGAATTGACTAATTGATTCACTCAACATATACAAGTCTTTGACATTGTGAATTAACCATTTATTTATTTGATTTCATGTTTCATACAAAAATATGGATAAAATAAAAGTGACAAATACTCCACAGTTTTCTCATCTCTAAGAAGAATTAATGATAATGTCTATTTGTCATGGGGATATGTCGTAGAATAATAATATAACCTCACATTTTACTTTAAATTTAAGTATTGTGAAGATAACTTATATAAAGCTTCTAGCTCTGTACAGAATAAACTATTAAATTATTTCTGTAATTGTAATTTCTCTAAATACACACATTCCAGCCAGTGTTTACAGTTACAAGCTGAAGATGTTAGTATTGTATTTTTCTATTAGAGCCTCATTACTCTGCTAAAAATAGTTCTGTCTATAATGCAACATGTGAAATATTAAACCAGTATCATTAGACAAACTTTGGGAAAGAAAAGCACAATTGAAACAAAGATTTATATGATACTGATACACTGCTGACCTCACTTAACTCTAAACTATTCTTTGTATGACTCAATGATTAGTGATCATGATCATGTAACAAAATTAGACCCTGCTTAAGGAACAATACTTCCTGGGTTTGGGAAAGCAATTCATACAACCTTTGGAAACTTTATTTAAGTCATTATACATTTCCTGTATATATTTCAATTTAACTGCATATGGATATTAAAGACTTACTTAAATTATCAAGGGGTTGATTTAAAATAGTAGTAAAATAGTATCTTAATGAGTATTACAGTATAATTGTATAACAGCTTAAGTTCTAAGTACATAGACACTCAGGACAAGAAACTGATGACAATCACAAAGAAATAGATATTAGCCATAGGTCATACTTCCTGTCTTTTTAAGGATCTTACACCCAGAATAGTTTCACATAAACAAAATAATTCTTCTCCCTTATCTTTCTGTTTCTTTTGCAATGTTGATTTATAATTGACAGTTCCCCATACACTGTTTCTGTCAAAATGAGATGAGTGAACTGATTCAAATCAAATACTTAACTTTTCACCCACATTCCATGCCAAAGACAAATTGAGCTTTTAAGGATTAAGAGAAGTGAGTTTATTTCTACATTCTTTCTTTATTGCACTGGAGGCTTCTTAAATCATTATTTTTCTATGTATTTTAGTGGTTAGAAATGTAAAGTATTTGGAGAGTTTATGTCCATTAGAAAGTCTTATCAGCTATCTTGCTTTTAAACATTACAGAAGGAGATATTTGTGTAAATGTGACTAAATCTACACAGTTTACAGTTCTGATGTTTTTAAGACTTTGGAAATAGATATACTCAATTGTCATTTTCTAATTTACTATTTTTTAATCTTTGTAATGTTGACTATACCCAATACAGAATATTCAGTTACAAAGAAATAAACTTTTAAATAGCTTCAAGATTAAGATTATGGCCATTAAACTTTAATCTTAACTATATATAAGATTAAGTAAGTCAGAAAAAAGGGAACCTATATTTGGTCCTGATTCTCTATCATTTTTCTACACCCAATCAAAGTAAGACAATAGAAAACCAACTGAAATTATAGTTTAAGATTTTGCTTCATGTGTCGTTTATGTACACTTGAGATGCCAGACAGAAATGTCTTGAAATTTCATGAAAGAAACCATACTCCATGCCTTCAGTAAAATTATTATCTAAGGTCTTCCAAGACTAGTCAAAGGATTACAGAAATTGGAAAACAAAACAGTGAAAACTCTGCTGTTTTTATCACTTATTTAGAGTAGAAAATCTAAATGTGATGTACAGTTTAGTCATAGAAAAATCCAGTAACATATGGGAGTTTTCTCAAACTTACAGCTTTGAATAAGTCTTCATCATTTACAATACTGTCATTTTTTCCATTATTACAGGAGACACTTATTGGTAGTAGTCATATCTCAAAAGCTTCACATTTGAAAATTACTAGTGCAGTATATTCTACAGTGATCTTCATAGACCAATGCTCCTCAAGGATTTATGCAATAAAAAATCTTTAGCATATCTTGTTAGAAAAACATATTTCAAGGCACTTGTTTAAAGTATTTTTACTGAGTACATATAGGATAGAGATTAAGATTCTGAAACTCATAACAAATAATGATGCTGATTCTGATCTACTGGACATTTTTTTTTTTTTTTGGCCAGTCCTGGGCCTTGGACTCAAGGCCTGAGCACTGTCCCTGGCTTCTTCCCGCTCAAGGCTAGCACTCTGCCACTTGAGCCACAGCGCCGCTTCTGGCCGTTTTCTGTATATGTGGTGCTGGGGAATCGAACCTAGGGCCTCGTGTATCCGAGGCAGGCACTCTTGCCACTAGGCTATATCCCCAGCCCTACTGGACATTTTTTAACATTTACATCAACTGTATTCTTAGAGCCAACCTGTGTGAGTTAACAAACCCCCGATATTGCCAACTGTTGTAGGAATAATATTCCTTGTTACATGTAACAAAATCTCATATTCAACTATTAGTTCTGGGTTGCAAAAGAGGATTTACTGTTTGCACCTGTCTCTAGGCTATGTTACAAACTAACACACACAAGTGCTTCCCCAACCCCTGCTTTTTTATTTTATTTTATTTATACCGTATAATAGTTTTATTTTTCTCATTTACTATTTTTACATTTTATGCACAAATATTTTATCTGAGTAAAAATATAAAATAACTGTTTTATGTAAAATTAAAAACCACAAAGAAATACACAATTGTTATTATGAGAGTATAAGCATCTTTAAAGAGTAAAAAATGTATGCAAAAATCCTCCTCCTTAGCAATCCAGAAATTCATATGGAACAATAAAAGACCTAGGATAGCAAAAACACTCCTAAGCAGAAAGAACAGTGCTGGAGGAATTACAATACCCAACTTCAAGTTGTATTATAAAGCTATAGTAATAAAAACAGCTTGGTATTGGCACCGGAACAGGCCTGAAGACCAATGGAACAGAATTGAAGACCCAGAAATGAACCCACAGAACTACGCCTACTTAATCTTTGATAAAGGAGCTAAAACAATAGTATGGAAGAAAGACAGCCTCTTTAACAAGTGGTGCTGGCAAAACTGGCTCAACACATGCAACAAACTAAAACTAGATCCTTACATATCACCCTGCACCAAACTCAATTCCAAATGGATTAAAGACCTTGAAATCAAAACAGACACCCTGAAAACACTAAAGGAAGGAGTCAGAGAAACACTTGGGCTCCTTGGTGCAGGACGGAACTTCCTTAACAAAGATCCAGAAAGGCTACAAATCAAAGAAAGGTTGGACAAATGGGACTGCATCAAACTGCAGAGCTTCTACACGGCAAAGGACATAGCTCGCAAGATAAACAGAAAGCCCACAGACTGGGAGAAAATCTTTACCGGCCATTCAATGGACAAAGGCCTCATATCTAAAATATATGGAGAACTAAAAAAATTACCTTCCTCCAAAACAAAACCGCAAAGAACTAATAGCCCACTCATCAAGTGGGCTAAAGACCTACAAAGAGACTTCTCTGATGAGGAAGTGAGAATGGCCAAGAGACATATGAAAAAGTGCTCTACATCACTGGCCATAAAGGAAATGCAAATCAAAACAACATTGAGATTCCATCTCACCCCAGCAAGAATGTCATATATCAAGAAAACTAATAATAACAATTGTTGGAGGGGATGTGGCCAAAAGGGAACCCTACTTCATTGTTGGTGGGAATGTAATCTGGTTTAGCCACTCTGGCAAGCAGTATGGAGATTCCTCAGAAGGCTAAATATAGAACTCCCCAATGACCCAGCAGCCCCACTTTTGGGTATCTATCCAAAAGACCACAAACAAAATCACAGTAATGCCACCAGCACAACAATGTTCATCGCAGCACAATTTGTCATAGCGAGAATCTGGAACCAACCCAGATGCCCCTCAGTAGACGAATGGATCAGGAAAATGTGGTACATATACACAATGGAATTTTATGCCTCTATCAGAAAGAATGACATTGCCCCATTTGTAAGGAAATGGAAGGACTTGGAAAAAATTATACTAAGTGAAGTGAGCCAGACCCAAAGAAACATGGACTCTATGGTCTCCCTTATTGGGAATAATTAGGACAGGTTTAGGCAAGTCATAGCAGAGCATCACAAAGCCCAATAGCTATACCCTTATGAACACATAAGATGATGCTAAGAGAAATGAACTCCATGTTGTGGAAACAATTGTTATATCACAGTTGTAACTACTTTCAACGTCCTATGTTTATCTGTAGCTTTTATTATTGATGATGTTCTTGTATCACCTTCCTGTGGTTGTACTTACACTATCGCTGTAATCTTATCTGAGTATATTGGAAACAGTGTTTATGGGTATTGGAAGTAGGAAATTCAAAGGGAATACCAAATTTGAGAGACACAGGGTAAAAAAAAAGAGAAACAACTACAAAAGCAATACATGCAAAACTGTTTGGTGTAAGTGAACTGAACACCTCCGGGGAGGGGGGAGAGAAAGGGGGGGAGAGAAAGGGGGGGAGAGAGGGGGGTATGAGGGACAAGGTAACAAAGAGTACAAGAAATGTATCCAATGCCTAACGTATGAAACTGTAACCTCTATGTACATCAGTTTTATAATAAAAACTTAAAAAATAAAAAATCCTCCTCCTTCTCCGTACATCAGTTTGACAATAATTTTTTTTTTAAAAAATTCCTCCTCCTTTTACAAAAGATTGCGAGTATTTTTTTTCCTGGAAACTAATGAAATATTGAAGTATCCATATTTTTATGTGTTTTAGGTCTAAAGACATTAAGCTCCTTTTGTAATTAAGAATTTTTAAACATTCTTGTGCTATTTCAAAGATACATAGTTCTTTATAAAAGTAGCAAAAATGATGAATGCAGAAAACAGCAGACCTCACCAAAAATATCTGGAGGCACAGCCCTTAAAAAGAAATATACTGGGGTATTAGCGTTCATCCAGTGAAAAACCAGTTAATAGTACTATGTCTCAACAGAAAAATAAAATATTCTGTTGCCCTTATTGAGGTTACAGTTTCCTATAATTTAAAACTATAATTCATGCTTAGTTGTTTTTTCCCTGTAGAATGATATATTCAAAGAAAACAAACATATTATTGATCATCTTTTGTACTGAGTACAAAATAATGAAACATTCACTTTTGTCTTAAAGCTATCTTTTTTCTTGTGATGTTTATATTTGACCAACTTCCATACTGTCTTGCTAGCTTAAAAGTTTGTGTTGGCACTGGAAAAAAATCAAACACATAACACAGAATTGCCATGTGTGGTTGATCTTCATATACATCAATTGATTCCATTCATTTTGGTATCAATCTGTGTCAAATTAGGAAAATTAATTGTTTTTCCCCTGCTTTTTTATATTGGTCGTGGAGCATAAACTCTGGGCCTCGGTGCTGTCCTGAGCTCTTCAGCTCAAGGCTAGGGCTCTACCACTTCAGCCACAGCACAGCATCTGGCTTTCTGGTGGTTAATTGGAGATAAGAGTCGCATGAACTTTTCTGCCCTGGATTGGCATTGAACCACAATCCCCAGATCTCAGGTTCGATGTGAGCCTCCAGCACCAGGCTGGAGCAATTTTTAAGTATTCTTATCTAAATGTATTTCTTTTTTTTCCATTTCTTTATTGTCAAAGTGATGTACAGAGGGGTTACAGTTTCATGGTAAGGCAGTGAGTACATTTTTTATCCAACTTGTTACCTCCTCCCTCATTTTCCTCCCTCCCCCTTCCCGTTTCCCTCTCCCTGCCATGAGTTGTACAGTTGGTTTATGCTGTACAGTTTTGTAAGTATTGCTGTTGCATTGGTTTGTCTTTTTATCCTCTCTAACACTTTATCTCATTCTGAACTTTAGGACTTCCTTTTTTTCCCTGAGATGATAAAGCCATCTATCCTGTGGTGATATTTCAGCCTTAAAAATACAAGAATCTTTATCTGATTCTTCCACACTGTTTCAGATAAAACAAACATTCTTCCAAGTAAAGCTCATCACATTTCCACTCCACAAACATCATAGTTAACTAGCTGATCCCTGTGTCAATTATCTACTATATGAGGACGAGATTCAGCTATAAGTTATAGAAATCTCAAAATACCAGTGATCTGAAACAAGCTAGGAGATTTTCCCCTAAGAAAATCATAACCATCTTAGGAGTTATATAATTGGCCCTATAATTATTAGACCCCCCAATTCTCTTCTCACTTGTTCTTCTATTTCCAACTCTCTATGTCCACCTCAAGATATTTCTCTAGCACTAGCCATTAGCTCTACTTTCCAGCCAACCAGAAATAGAAGAAGAGAGCAAAATGGTCTACTCATTTTTGTAAGAACACTGCCTAGAGGAACACACAAATCATTCCTGCTTATATTCCATGAATGAATTAGAGCTTAGTCATATAACTATATCTGGATACTAAGTGAATTAAATAACATACATTTGCACAGGCCCAGACAAATATTTTGATATCCATTACTGAAAAAGAGAGAACATATAGTGAGTCACAACTAGCAGTCCTTGTGGATAATTATCAATCTTTATTTTTTGTTTGTTTGTTTGCTAGTCCTGAAGCTTGAACTCATGGCCTGAGCACTGACCTGAGGTTCTTTTTGCTCAAGACTAGCACTCTACCACTTGAGCCAAGGCACCTCTTCCGGCTTTTTCTATTTATGTAGTACTGAGGAATCGAACCTAGGGCATCATGCATGCTAGGCAAGCACTCTACCACTAAGTCACATTCACGGTCCCCATCAATTTTTATTTAACTTTGTAATTTTCTTGTGTTTTTTTATTCAAACCTAATAAATATATCAAAACAAAAATTTACTTCAGCATTAGTTCTTATTTCTAAACTTGTTTAAAGCAAAGATTTAGTTGCACTGTTACTACCACTTTCTCCTTAACACCTAGTAATCTGGTCACAACCCCAATAAATACCTTCTTTTATATCATCAGTGACTTCTTTTTTGTTTTTTTTTTCAGTCATAGGGCTTGATCCCTAGGCTTGGGCGCTGTCACTGAGCTCTTCAGCTCAAGGCTAGTGCTGTACCACTTGAACCATAGCACCACTTCGGGTTTTCTAGTGGTTAATTGGAGATGAGTCTCTCAGACTTTTCTGCTTTGAATCATGATTCCCAGATCTCAGCCTCGTGAGAAGCTAGGATTATAGGTGTGAGCCACCAGCAACTGGCCTCCAGTGACTTCTCTTTACCAAATCCAATGAAATCTAATACTTCACCACGTGTTTATTGATGCCATGGAAGATTTTATGATGAAATTAAAGAAGCACAGTTAAGTCAACTAAAAGACATAGTCTTGCATCAGAAATATATTTGAATACAATTTAAAATGTTACTTTTAAGAGAGATAGTTTCACTCAGTATTGTACATTTCAGTAAATGTGAAATGAATGCAGTTTTATCAATTTTAATGCAATGCCTGTTATATGTTTTTAACTTTATACTTTTATATCATCTCTTCAGTTTACATTTTAGCATAAAGACTACCTGAAAATTTGTATTCCTTAACTTTAATCTCAGCAGTATTCAACTTTGGATGCACAGTAGAATTACCCCAAAACATTTAAATATCTATCCATGCCTGATCCCTATTACCAGTGTTCTGATTTAAGTGGTTTGAGATGGGTAGCTTTCAAGGCTGGTGTTTCTATTCAAAACACCTGTGAACCCTACTCAACAACACTGCCTAAAGTAGCCCCATGGAACTCAGTAAATTAAACTGTCAATACTTAGATATAACATAATCTATTCATTTAAGAAATATATAGGGCTGGGAATATAGCATGGTGGTAGGGTGCTTGCCTCATATACATGAAGCCCTGGGTTCGATTCTCAGCACCACATACATAGAAAAAGCCAGAAGTGGTACTGTGGCTCAAGTGGTAGAGTGCTAGCCTTGAGCAAAAAGAAGCCAGGGCCAGTGCTCAGGCCCTGAGTTCAAGCCCCAGGACTGGAAAAATAAAAGAAGCATATAATAAATATTTACCTTTCTCTAAATAGTCATAGAAAATGAGACTGTCATGGTATGTTTTTCCAGAGCACACATGCTAGTGGAGGTGGCAGTAAGGAAACAAATAGCAATGTGACTAGTGCTTTAATAGATTTAAATACTGTAGGAACATAAAAGAAGTGGTTATTTGTCTGTACAAGTCATGAAAGAGTGATTGTATGTGTGCGAAAAAAATAGAAGTTTACTAGGAAGGCTAAAGATGATAGGATTCAAACACAGGAGTATCCTAAGCAAAACTACATCTCTTTGGGGTAGGGTAAGGTGGAGCACAGAAATGGTGAGACACAGGGTGAACAAATATAGCAGTGACATTCCCTAGAAACTATGTTGAAATAAGCTATACGATTTGTTGGGGAGTCAGGAGGGAAAATCTGGGAGAAAGTGGGGTAAGGGATGACACTGTTCAAAAAAATGTACTTATTACCTGAGTTACATAACTGTAACACCTCAGTGTAATTAATACCTTTGCAATAACAACAAATAATTTTTAAAAACCGTATTCCAGATATTTAACCAATTTTGCCAGCACCCTTTGTTGAAGAGACTGTCTTTCTTCATCCTATTTTTTGGTTCCCTTATAAAAGATTAGATAGCCATAGGTCAGTGGATTCTATTCCATTGGTCCTCCGGCCCATTCTTGTGCCAGTACCAAGCTGTTTTTATTACTATAGGTTTGTAATAGAGTTTGAAGTTTGGTATTGATATTCCTCTAGCACTGTTCTTCCTGCTTAGGATTGTTTTTGCTATTCAGGGTCATTTATTTTTCCATATAAATTTTTGGATTGCTTCCTCTATTTCATTAAAGAATGGTGTTGGGATATTCATGAATATTGCACTGAGTTTGTAGATAGCTTTTGGCAGAATTGCCATTTTCACTATGTTAATCCTCCCAATCCAGGAGCATGGGAGCTTTTTCCATTTCCTTAGTTCTGCTTTAATTTGCTTTTTCAGGTTTTTAAAGTTTTCATCATAGAGGTCTTTCACTTCTTTGGTTAAGGTTATTCCTAAGTATTTTTGAGGCTATTGCAAAAGCAGTTACTTTTATAATTTCAGCCTCGGTGTTCGCATTGTTTGCATACAGAAAAACCATTGATTTTTGAGGATAAGACCTCAATGTAAAAGCAGATAACCTGAAAACACTGCAGGAAGGAATAAGAAAAACACTAGGGCTCCTTGGCACAGATCAAAACTTTCTTACTAAAGGCCCAGAAATACAGCAAATCAAAGAAAGGTTGGACAAATGGGATTGCATAAAACTGCATGGCAAAGGATATAGCTTACAAGATAAACAGAAAGCCCTCTGACTGGGAGAAGCTCTTCACTGGTCATACAACAGAGAGGGGCCTCATATCTAAAATACACGAAGAACTCAAAAACGTAAGTTCCCTCAAAACAAATCCTCAAAGAAACAGCTGCTCCCTCAATAAATGGGCTAAAGACCTAAAAAGAGACTTCTCTGAAAAGGAAATGAGAATGGCCAAGAGACACATGAAGAAGTGCTCAACATCACTGGCCATAAAAGAAATGCAAATCAAAACAATATGGAGATTCTACCTTACCCCAGTAAAAATGGCCATTATCAAGAAAACTAACAACAGATGCTGAAGGGGATGTGGCCAAAAGGGAACCTTACTACACTGTTGGTGGGAATGTAGACTTGTTCAACCACTCTGGAAAGCAGTGTGGAGGTTCCTCAAAAGGCCAAACATAGATCTCTCCTATCACCCAGCAACCCCACTTTGGGGCATTTACCCAAAGGATTACAAGCAAGATCACACTAAAGCCACCAGCACAACTATGTTTATCATAGCACAATTTACCATCACTAAAATATGGAACCAATCCAGATGCCCCTCAATAGAGCAATGGATCAAGAAAATGTGGTATCTATACACAATGGAATTCTATGCTTCTATTAGAAAGACTGACTTGGCCCCATTCATGAGGAAATGGAAAGACTTTGAAATAATCATACTAAGTGAAGTGAGCCAGACCCAAAGAAACACAAAATCTATGCTTTCACTGACTGGAAACAATTAGTACTTGTCTAGGATAGTCCTAGCAGAGGAGCACAATAGCTCAATATCAATGTACATATGATCACATAAGATGATCCTAAGCAAAATGAACTACAAGATTTGGAAATAAGTGGTTTATCTTTGTTGTTATTTTCAATGTACCATATGAAATTATGCATGTTTTTTTTGTCATTCTTCCCCATGGCTTTACCCCTGATGTCATTGTAACTGACTTTGGTATCCTGGGTATTGTATGTACCTTTATCGGAACTAGGGGAACTAGTCTCTCCAAAATGGAGAGACTAAGGGTAAAAGGTGAACCAATGCAACAGCAACATTTACAAGATAAAATGCTGTAAACCAACTGTACAACTCAAGGGAGGGTGGGGAAGGACCTGGGGAGGGGGGAAGGTGGGAGAAAAATGAAGGAGGAGGTAACAGTTTAATAAGAAATGCCTTACATATGAAACTGTAACCCCTCTGTACCTTACTTTCACAATAAATAAATAAGGAATTTTTTTAAACTCTGTCAAAAGAAGCATGAGTGGTACAGATTTTTCATGAATTTAATTCCATGAATTTAAAGAAAATTCTGAAACGGTGGGAATATCTTAAATGCTTGTTTAAAGAAAATAATAAACAATTGACTAGCAAGTAGACAGCTATCTCAAAGGTCATAATAAACACCAAATGCTGTCAAACAATTCTATAGAAATTTCAGTTCGTTAGTGTAATATCCCATTATTTTTCATATATTTATCAATCCATGTTTCGTTATCAGGAACACTGGTTGTAGAATTAATAATTAAAATTTTTTCATAGAAGACTTAATGATCTGTAGAAGAACAGGGAAATAAATTAGAATCTTCTCAGGTGTAGATTTATTACACTGATTCTTAAAGTACCAAAGACTTTCAAATATGCAGGTAGTATACAGACAAATACATTTTCAATTAAATAAATAAAATAGTAGTGATAAACTACTAATTATAACTAGTTTTACATAGCCTTTTGAACATTTTATAAGGTTACAGTGAATATCATATCTACTTATAACCATCTAATGAACTTGTAAGTTAGAGAAAAGCTACAATTTTTGCCAATTTTATAGAGGTAAGTAAAGCTCAGAGTCATTAAAATATTTCCCTGGGTCCAAAGTTATGGGTTGTTTGGATTTTTTAGAATGAAAACAACAAGGACTTTTTATGATCAGGAAAGCTTAAAAAATACTGAGTTTAATAATCCACACAGTTTTTAGTATGCTGCTTGATGTATTTTATGTACCTGAAAAAAATGCTACTATGTACATTACATATGGCATTTATTACCAAATTCATGGCTTTCTCACTAGGACTCCAAACCTAGTGTTTCAAGATGAATTTAAGAGAAACATTAAAGCTTAACCGAGTAATTAATTGAGCAGTGCTCAAAACAAACAGAGATAAACTAAAACTATCAGGTTGATTCAGATTCCATAAGAACAGAGCAAATTTCCCTGTTCTAAATATCATGTCACAGAGGCAATATTTTCTCAAAGGCAATATTATGTTCAGGAATTTATCCTAGGAGAAAGAAATTTTAAATACCAGAAGGTTTTATGCACAACAATGTTCATTACAGGTAATACTCTTTTAGGGGATGTTAAATACGTCAAACAAATAGAGAAATTGGACATTATACAGTCGTTAAAATATCATTTAAAAGCAATATGTAAGAGTGGCCTTGGACCTGTTCCTAACCCTGTTCTCCTAAGTATACTGGGGCCTCCTTTGGGGCTGTAATAATAGAGCAGAGTTCAGCCCTTGCCACATACATCAGGGCCTCTAAGGAGTAAAATATGCTGTGAAAGCAGAGTCAGGTGGCAAGAATAGTTCTATTCATTGAGTCACAGCATTTATGGAGAAATTAATTTACATGGCTGTATAATCTTATAAAAAATAAATAGACCTAAATAGATGAAAGTAAACTTTTTAGCATTAACTTTCCCTTTTTATTCATTTATTCATTTATTTTTTAAAACCTTGCTGTACACTCATTGAGAGACTGTGCTCTCCTGATCCTGAACAGCTTTCCAGGAATGAAAATAAGTAATGTTATACAGATTCATCTCTCAGCTTCTCATTCATTCCTAGTCTTTTTAAATCTTATTTTAAATGAACATATATTTATAGTATAAAGAGGTTTCATTGTGATATTTTCATACCCACTCATAGTACACTTCCAAGGCTGAACTCATGAGCAGTGTGGTATTGACACACCAGCTTAATGGAGTATCTACACATAACAATGTTAAGGTATTTAGGAATATGAGAAATAATGTTAATGTCAAGAAAGAATAAAAAGAGGTAATATCAAAAGAAACACTGGATGAAATTATGTGAGAATCATGGAGAAAAGAACATAAAGATGAGCGTCTTGTTTCAGATGATCCACATGACCAGTGAACAGTATGAGCACACTAAACATGTAAACCTCAAAGAAATGAAAAAAAATATTGAAACAGAAAACCTTCCTGTTGTTCAAGATGCATTATACTCATAAACTGACATGTTGAATTGAAGCTCTTTGTAGAACTTACAGGTAATGAAATTAAATTTTAAAAAAGAAAATATATTATCTCCAAATCTAGAAGGATAATTAAATAGGAAATGTATTAGAACAAGTACGGAAGACCATTACAGCAAATCTAGAGATTAAAATATCCTGACAGGGCTGGGGATATAACCTAGTGGCAAGAGTGCCTGCCTCAGATACACGAGGCCTTAGGTTCGATTCCCCAGCACCACATATACAGAAACCGGCCAGAAGCGGCACTGTGGCTCAAGTGGCAGAGTGCTAGCCTTGAGCGGGAAGAAGCCAGGGACAGTGCTCAGGCCCTGAGTCCAAGGCCCAGGACTGGCCAAAAAAAAAAAAAATATCCTGACAAAATGCTATCTTCTGGATCTTGAACCTTTCCTAATACATAGTTAACATTTTTTAGTATTTGGAAGAATTTCGGTATTAAGAAGTCCAAAGTCGAATTTTACATGGCATAAAAAGCTGTGATACAGATACTGATAGTACCAGGGCACCTCAAACTGAAGTTGACAACAGGAATGATGAAAATAACATCAAAGTGTATGTATATTGTATGTAAGTTTATCTGATTTGGGGAGAGTAAGGGGAAGTACAGAAGTGGTGGGTCAAAGGCTGAACTAATTCAGCACTGCTACTCATTACACAGTGTGCTGAAAATTAGCTATAACGAGCTGGTGCTATTCGAAGAGAAATGTACTCACTACCTGACCTATGTAATGGTAACTCTTTTGTACTGCACCTTTACAATACAAATAAATACTTAAAATAACATCCACGTGGATTTAATATCTTTTCCATCTTCGCCTAACACAGTTGATAAAGTCTGGTTCAAGTGATAAGGATCATAAAGAAATAGTTGAAGAATTAGTGATATAATCCAACATTCAGGGGAAATAGAACTCAGACAATTATATTGATTTGTGACTTGCAATATGTGATTGAGTGGCATTAACAGCAGAAGAAAAGTGCTATGCTTCTTGCCAAAGTGAACCATGTAATAGAGCAACCATGGAAAACAACTTATCTGAGAAGAGAAGCAAAGATCAAGGGTTTGGGAAGTCCTAGGGAGAAAACAGACAAAGAGAGACAGATCTCACACCTAGTTATTAATGGAAATGAAATTAAGAGTATCCACCAGAGCATACACCTGGCAAACTCAACGAGCCATGAATTAGACATTAACGAAAGCCCCAATTGAGGCTTTGATGACAATGATTTCCTTCTAGGATTCAAGTATGAGTCAAGACAAAAAATATAGCCAAATTTCAGTCAACAAGTTGGGTGTCTTGAGAAGAACATGTAACGTAAATCAAAGTTCTTAAAAATGTACATGTAAGGATGAAAGGCAAACATTTTTCCTAGGGTCAGAAACATCTATTTTTCAAGAAAAAATGAAGTTCTGAATAAGCTAGAAAAGTTCCCTTAACTGTTTAATGAACTAGTAGATGAGAAAACATCACAGGAACCATTTTCTCATGACAATGTATAAGGACTGATTCATAAGAACAACACATAGCTATTAAAAATGCTTAAGACTAGCCAGGCACCACTGGCTCGTGTCTGTAATCCTAGGTACTCATTAGACTGAGATCTGAGGACCATAGTTCAAAACGAGTCAGGCAGGAAAGTCTGTGAGAATCTTATCTCCAATTAACTACCAAGAAGCCAAAAGTAAATCTGTGGCTCAAGTGGTAGACTACCAGCATTGAGTGGAAAAACTAAGGGAAGCACCCTGAGTTCAAGCTCCAGTGTCAGTAACAAAACAAAAAAGAAAAGAAAATCTGGTTGGACCTCATTAACACTGTAAATGCAAAACTTGGGAAAAAAGGAGTCAGATCATCTCTTCAGTCAGACACAGGAAAGAGTGGAGAAGTTTGGTAGCAATTGTTCCAGAGAAGCTAGATTGTGTAACTAGAGAAATATTAGACTCTTTCCAGGTAAAAGCTGAAACTGGTAGAAGAACAAGAAAAACAAGTTAAATTGTCTCCCAACATAGCCTGTATTTCTGAGCTGGAGAAGTATTAGGTCTAGATATACAGGCTCTTCTTCCAGTTTGATGATTGGATTCACTTGGAAAGGGAGGGTTGGTTTTCAGTTCACCTGAAAAGATTGGTGACAAACACTGCTGCTAGTGTCAGTCAGTTCTTCAAGTATGACAGTAGAGTAGGTACATTCTGTGGAGCTGGGAAATACCTTTCAGTTCACCCTTACTGGAAAGAGTGACTGATCTTGTAATAATGCCAGCATTTATGAGACAGCAGATAAGACAGTTCTTTGTGGAGATTTCCTGCTTTTAGCTCCCATTGGAAGGCTGAGCTTACCTTGTTGAGGGCCAGACTTCTGCACTGCAGAGACCTTTGATAGTAAGACGATGATGTGTCCTTTCACATGTTTCCAGATTACTAATAATATTGCTCATTTTCTTACAAGAAATACTGACATTCAACAGGTGGTATCCCTATCTAGGCATGGAAATCTAGTGTAAATAGAACAGAATTTTCTTAATGATGAATTAATGACAGTCATTGCTTACTTTGGTAACCTGATGAAAAGACCACCCTCTGAAACATAAGTGTGAGGCAACATATGCACAAAAAGGTCATCTCACAGTCAAAACTTTATTCAGATGAGATGTTGAGTTTCTTCTCGTATGCACTAATATTTGGTACACATAGTCTTGTGTCACCACATGATAATGAAACTTACATGAGTTTTAATAAATTTTAATGATGTATTCTGAGATCCTTGAATAATAACAACTATGAACTGTGTGATATATATAATATATAATCATATATACATATCAAGAGCATCTGATAGGAAAACACAGTAAATGTGCTCTGTGCTTAATTTCAGTTTGGGTATATATGTGTATTTGTGTGTGTTTATTTCTTTACGTTTTAATTTCATATATTTTGTTTTAATATCTTTATATGTGAGGGTATATAAAATAATTATTGTTTTAAATACAGAGAAATATATACAGGATTTTGAATGAGTTATATTGTGCCCACCTATTGAACCCCTATAGCAACATTATGCATTTAATGCTGGAAATGTAAGCAGTAAATAATGATTTGCAGGTAAATCAAAGTTTCTTATCCAGTCCTACCCTTTATTCATTTATCTAAAGGTAACCACAGCTAATGTAAGCAGTAAATAATGATTTGCAGGTAAATCAAAGTTTCTTATCCAGTCCTACACTTTATTCATTTATCTAAAGGTAACCACAGCTAATAATGTTTACATTTTTTGTAGAACAGAAAGGAATTGCAATGTACTCTAACATACTTTTTTCCTATTTGGTAATAAACTCTTCCCTTTTCAACAATATGTCTTTTTTCTAAAGTAGATATAAAAATAATTTTTAAAAATAGACCTATTGATGACCCTGTCATACAATTATTGGGCTTATTAACAAAGAGTAAATCAGCATAGCAGAAAGATACCTGCACACTCATGTTTACTTCAGCTCTTTTCTTAAGCCATGGAATCAGCCAAGGCATCCAACAAACAATGCACAGAAGACATTTAAAACATAGTTATATGCTTTGCAGGAAAATGGACAGTATTTGGTGGGACAGAGAGTAGAAAACGGAGTGGATAGTGATGGTAAGGAGGATCAACAGATGTTACCTAAGCATGAAAGTATATAGTGAAACTCACCAAATGCTGTTGGTAAAATGTGGGGAGGGAGAGGATAAATTGGAACATGGTGAAAGTGCTGAATATATATAGAAATGACCTCTTTGTGTTACAAATATAGTGTGTACCAATTCAGTAATAAAATTACAGAAATCAATGTTTTTGTTTTTTTTTTAACCAGTCTCTTGGTGACTTTTGTGTAACAGTGTATACATGTCATCTACCTAATTCTTTTTGATAGAGCTCTATGTTCCACCTTGTGGATTGTTACAATTAGTGAAGCCAGTTTTCTACTGATGGCTGTATGGTATGCTTTCACGTTTTGCAATTACTAACTAATCTGCATTGCCCTTACTTCTACATTGTTAAGTGGGTATGTTAAGTGGATACATTTTTATCAGTTACATTGTTGGGGGATTGTACATTTTAATTTTGGTAGGTCAAATTTCCTCAATCAAGTTTGACCAACTTCTAGACTAAAAGTTGATTCGATTTTTTTCCTAAACATCCTTGTTGTCATCTTTGCTTTATCTGGAATTTGTTTTTTAACACTTCTATTATCATGTAAATTTAGCATTTTTAAGATACCCATTGCAAAATGAATATGAAATATATTTTGGAATATAGAAACATTCTTTTTCTATTAAAATAACAGTGAAAGGAGAAAAATGAATATTCAGTATTTGTCTTTCTAAGTCTGACTTACTTCACTTGACATAATGTCCTCTAATTAAATATATCTTACCACAAATGGCAGGATTTCATCCTTTTTTATTCATAATGGTTGATATTCTATTATACAAGTACCACAATTTCTTATTCATATGTGAAAGCTAAAAGTTGATGATTTTATATGAATAGAAAGTAAACTAGTGTTCATTTAAGGATAGAAATGGTAAGAGTAAGGGAGAAAAGAAGGTCACATAAGTACCAAGATACAGCCATATAGGAGGAGTAAGTTCTCTACAACACAGTTAAGTGACTATAATTCAGCACAATTTATTTTATGTCTTTTACATAATTGGAAAAGAAAGTCTGAGGTTCCTAACAAAAATAAACAATACTCTGCTAGAAGCCAGTGGCTTGAGACTAAAATCTTAGCTACTCAGGATTGAGATCTGAAGAACTGTGTTTCAAAACTAGCCAGAGCACAATAATCAGTCTCAACTCCAACATAACCAGTATAAATCTGAGCCAGAGGCATAAAGTGGTAAACCATCAGCTTAGCAAGCAAGGTGAGCAAGCAGAAGTTCAAATCCTGGTTGCAGAAAACAAACAAATAATAATACTTAAGGGAATATTTATAGGAATGTTAATCAGTCTTATTCAATTTTTCATTACCCATTGCAAACTCACACAGTAATCAGGAAATATGTACAATTTGCATATGCCAACAGAAATTTTTGAAAATGAAAATACAAAATGAATTATTACATTAAAATTCTTTTTTTTTCCTGGTCCTGGGGCTTGAGCTCAGGGCCTGGGCACTGTCCCCGAGCTTTATTTTTTCTCAAGGCCAGCGCACTACCACTTGAGCCACAACATCATTTCCAGCTTTTTCTGTTTATGTGGTGCTGATGAATTGAACCCAGGGCTTCATGCTTGCTAGGCAAACACTCTACCACCAAGCCACATTTCCAGCCTACACTATAGTTCATAAAAAATGTTTATATAAAGTTATATTCCCAGTGTAATCTCTTTTAGGTATAAAATATATTTTATTTTATTTTATTTTTTATTTATTTATTTTTTTTTTGGCCAGTCCTGGGCCTTGGACTCAGGGCCTGAGCACTGTCCCTGGCTTCTTCCCGCTCAAGGCTAGCACTCTGCCACTTGAGCCACAGCGCCACTTCTGGCCATTTTCTGCATATGTGGTGCTGGGGAATCGAACCTAGGGCCTCGTGTATCCGGGGCAGGCACTCTTGCCACTAGGCTATATCCCCAGCCCCTATAAAATATATTTTAAACAGAGAGTATTCCAAAATAATCGCTATGATGTATAGGTAGCTTTACAAATTTTTGCAAATTTTCCCCAAAGTACAGAAGAAAAAAAATCAATGTTATTTCTTAAAGAAGTGAATAATGCTAAGGGTCATCATATTTCCTGTCACAAATAGGCTTTATATCCTTGGTCTTCATGATAAAAATGCCAACATGAGTGATTCTCCCAGTTGTATAGTTCTGGAGCCACATTGCCTATTGATCAAAGTAGTCTATTGGTTGAAGAAATACATGGTTTCAATTAAAACATGGCCCCAGTTTGAGTACTGTCAGGAAAGCTGAGTGGAATATTCAGAGAATTGCCTAACATTTTTAGGTTTTTTTTTGTTTTTTGTTTTTTGCTGGTATTCTAAGCACACAGCGAGTCTCTTAGTTCTCTGTCCTTCTGATTATTCCCAATCAAAATGTGCTACCACTAAAGCCAAAAGCAAAGCTGCTAAAGTGCTGTTTGCACTATGAGGATAAGAAAAAGAAGAAGCTGTAATGATGTCCTGTGCACACTAGTACTCTTCAGTTAGTGCTCCTTGACTCCAAAGTAAACTGAATGGAACAAAACATAACCATTGGAGGAAATTGCCTTCAACCGATATTTAACAGGGCTCTTTGTTGTCTCTAGGTTCTGTGAATGAGATCAAGTCACATCTGAAGGCCATGCTTAGGAGGGTGATATCTTATTAAAAGCTCCCAATTAAATTTGGTCAAAGAGAAACTAGCACAGTTCAAGCTGAGAAATACCAAACTGATTATAATTTAGTCCCATATATTTAAAAAAATAAACCAGTCACTCTAACACTTATTTAAGTAACTTATGTAAGAACACTTAAAGTTTTTATTGTAAAGGTGTCTAGTGAGTATCACTGGTGAATTAGTTCACAGACACTGTATTGGAATGAACTATATAACTTGGGGAGAGGGGTATTGGGATGGAAAAAACTGTGAGAAAATTAGGGAGGAGGTAACACTGTTCAAAAAGAAATCCCCAATACCTGACTTATGTAACTGTAAACCCCTGTGTACAATACCTTCACAATAAAAATTTTAAGTATGTATTTTAAATTGGTCATAAGGATGAAGCATTAGAAAGCAAGCCATAAATGAGTATGATCATGGTTACTCTTAACTAGAGATTAGAAGTATAGTAATGGGGGCAAATTTCCAGCTGTAATCTTGGCTTGACCCCATAGACAATCCTATAACCTTCTACAAGTTACTTAATCACGCTGTAAGAGAATATCTTCACTTGTAAAATGGAAGAATAGTAACTGCCTCACAAGGGTTATTTTAAGGATTAAACTAATAAACACTGGCAAAGTGCCTAGAATTGTGCATGGTAGATATAATGAATATAAAGTATTCCTATTGTCCTTGCTATTGCAGTTAATAATTTAATCTATAGTTCTTTAGTCATTTTATATTTATTTTTCTTCTGTTTGAATTATGAGGCAAAGAAGAATGAAAATAGACATTCTGCAAACTCATTCCTACCTAAAAGGTTAGGAGATGGCCCTATAGTGGTGAGTGTAGTGTATCTCACATGCTAAGCCTTTGTGTGTCAGGAAGATTTTCATTAATTTATTTGTATAAACCTGGTCTTTGTGGGACATAATTCCCTTGAAATTATTAAAGTAATCAAAACCTCATATCTCATCATTACTGAAACTTCAAAATAGGAAGGAAATTCACAAGCTGTTCCTTGGGTTTGCTGTCAGGGGCAGGAAATTTGTGTGAGTATTTATTTTATGTTAGTCGATCATAATCAGAAGTAAGAAACAGTGAAGTTACTCTGGTAAAGAATTAATGTCAAACTCAGTTGAATCAAAGTTTTGCTTTCCTTTAGCCTATTAGGAGATAGAAAAATAATAAAATTGCAGCAAGGTTTGGGACACATGCCTATAGAACAATGAAGAATGACTAAAATTCAGATCGAAAAAGGCTACAAAGTATCTATATGACTGTGGTATTACTGGAAGCTAAGTGGAATAAATATCCAGTGAAGCCAACTTCATATTTTTATGCAAGTTTCCACAGATAATTCTACTAGATATTCAGAAGGCTTTAAAATACCAACAGTAGCTATCATAGGTGAAACATAGGAAAGAGAGTGGCTATGTTTCACTTAAAAATCTCATGAGTACATACATATATTCCACTGCTGTGTCATCACTGTCTTGGAAAGAAACTACTTCCTGAAAGGATATATGGATCACATCTCACATTCTCATAGCTATGACAAAGTTTCCTGCTCATGCTCAGCTATTCTCTGAACTGAAACTTCCCAGAGAGTATCCAGACTAGGGGATGACCAAATCTTATTGATGTTATCACTGATGACTATAATGTGAAACACTATGCCTTTTCCTAGATACCATTTTTTTAAAAACCTATTCCAAGAAGGTATACCTACATCTAAGTCTGGTGGTAAGTATAGCAAACAGAAGGAACATATTTCAGGTCTTTAATTCTTCTACATATAAGATGTTTGACCCTGAAAACGTAATTTGTTCTATTTTCTGCCTCACTTTTCACAAAAGGAAAAAAAACCGTTATCAATAATTGCTAAGATTCCTTTTAAATATCTGATTGCCAATGGATATCAACAATTAATGATTAAATCAATTGGACATGATTGAATAAAGTATTTATACAGATATAAAATCTATCTTAGTTTGGAGGAGAACATCTCAGGCAATCCAGATACCCTGTTCCAAACTAGGCAATGTTTTTGAATATGTTTCCCAGTCCTGCTATTAAATAATCACATGGTAAATGTATCCCTTCCATTAATTTGGTATTAAATTCAGCATTTTTTCAGTTATGAAGTTGACTTAACATATGGCATGCTAAGGATTGTGATATACATAATATATAATAAATAAATGTTATATCTAATAAAAGTTTAAGTAAAAAATAAGTGACTAAAGACTTAAATCCTCTGTACTAGACAATGAAGTTAGAGATTTAGGTGATATGCAACCTGTTCAACATCTATGAAGTTACTAAATTAAGACTACCTATACACAAAGGCAACAGTGTATAATGAAAAATGCTTAAGATTTAGAATTAAAGGACCTGGGTTTGGATCTTGATTTACTTATCTCCTAATATGGAAGGAAGGGAGGAAGGGAGGAAGGGAGGAAGGGAGGGAGGGAGGAAAAGAAGGAGGGAACAATATTAGATAAAACAGGGCAACTTCTGCTTCTATTTATGAGGGAATAACTTACAGTAAATGTATGTTCCACAATTTTAAAAGTGTAAAAGTGGACATACTATAAAGCAATTGTCTTAAGGCATACAGAACTCCAATTGCTAAAAAAAAAACTTTTTTACAAAAAACATACATGAGTCCCATATTCATGTCAGTTCTTGGAAGAATTTCCTTGGGAGAATTTCCAAACTAATACATAGAAAAATAGAGTACAAGTGGACTACAATGAGCTTGCTTAGCTGAGAGGATATGCAAATTCAGATCAGTATACCAAAAAGTGAGCTATACATCAGAATTTCCAGGCACCTCTGTTGGTATTTCCCTTAAGCCACTGGCTGTGTAGAGTCTTGCAGTACTTAAAAAAAAAACAGGGAAAGTTATACCATAGACAGATTGGAAAATCTCAAAACAAAATGCCCAGCATTTAGCTAAAATACCAGAAAGGCCATGAATCAGAGAAGAACTATGTGATATGGTGCAAGGTATACTAGGCCCACTCTAACAAAGCCCATAGCCAAGCATCCACAAATGGAAAGAGGAAAGTCACTGACAACCAAAGCACTACTCATTATTTACAGAAAGACAATGTATAAAATTGATTCCTTACATTAAATCATCCAAAATATTTAACAACACATTTTAAAAATGTGAAGCATACAGAATAAAAACTATAACTCTACATAAAAAATAATAATAATCAATATAACAATGTCCTTAGATGCTCACATTTTGTAATGAACAGACAGAAATAGTAAAGCAGCTATTAAAATACATTCAAAGACTTAAAGGAAAATATGGCTCTAATATATAAACAGAGATGGAAGTTTCAGCAAAAATGAAAACAATACAAAGGAAACAAATTTTAAAAATCTATAACTTGTTCAACTACTCTGGAAAGTGGTATGGAGGTTCCTCAGAAGGCTAATCAAAGAGCTCCCCTATGACCCAGCAGCTGCACTTTTGGGCATCTACCCAAAAGATTACAAGCAAGACCACACTAAAGCCACCAGCACAACAATGTTCATCACAGCACAATTTGTCATTGCTGAAATAAGGAACCAACCCAGATGCCCATCAGTAGACAAGTGGATTAGGAGAATGTGGTATATATATGCAATGAAATTCTATATCTCTATCAGAAAGAATGACATTGCCCCATTCTCAAGGAAATGGAAGGACTTGGAAAATATTATACTAAGTGAAGTGAGGCAGACCCAAAGAAACAAGGACTCTATGGTTTCCCTCATAGGGAATAATTAGTACATGTTTAGGCTAGTCACAGTAGAAAATCACAATAGCTTTATAGCTATGTCCACATGAACACATAAAATGATGCTAAGTGAAATGAACTCCATGTTATGGAAACAAGTGCTATATCATTGTTGTAACTATTTTCAACATGCCATGTGAAACCGTACCCTTCTTTTTTTCTCTTGTATTCCCTTCCTGTGCTTTCACCCCCACTATCACTATATCTGATCTTAGTACCCTGGGTATTGTATATAGGTGTATTAGAACTAGGGAAGGGAAAGGGAATACCAAAATCGAGAGCCAAAGATAAAAAGACAAACCATTCCAAAAGCAATACTTACAAAACCATTTGGTGTAAACCAACTGTACAACTCATGGGAAGGAGATGGAAGAGGGAGGTGGGAGGAGGTGGGAATGAGGGAAGAGGTAACAAGTTGAACAAGAAATGTATTCACTGCCTTACATATGAAACTGTAACTCCTCTGTAATTCACTTTGACAATAAAGGGGAAAATAAAATAAAATAATAAAATAAAAATCTATAATTTGAAAAGAGAGAAAAGTAGTGAAAAATAGTTAAAATCTGTATAGTAATAAAAAGCACTAAAATACATATGTAGTTGGAATCATAGAGATGAAGTGACAGAGAAAAGGATGGAAAATGCAATTTACCTTATGAACACATAAGTAAATATGTTGGTATGAAAAAATACTCTACATCACTGGCCATAAAGGAAATGCAAATCAAAACAACATTGAGATTCCATCTCACCCCAGCAAGAATGTCATATATCAAGAAAACTAATAATAACAATTGCTGGAGGGGATGTGGCCAAAAGGGAACCCTACTTCATTGTTGGTGGGAATGTAAACTGGTTCAGCCACTCTGGCAAGCAGTATGGAGATTCCTCAGAAGGCTCAATATAGAACTCCCCTATGACCCAGCAGCCCCACTGTTGGGTATCTATCCAAAAGCCCACAAACAAAATCACAGTAATGCCACCAGCACAACAATGTTCATCGCAGCACAATTTGTCATAGCGAGAATCTGGAACCAACCCAGATGCCCCTCAGTAGACGAATGGATCAGGAAAATGTGGTACATATACACAATGGAATTTTATGCCTCTATCAGAAAGAATGACATTGTTCCATTTGTAAGGAAATGGAAGGACTTGGAAAAAGTTATACTAAGTGAAGTGAGCCAGACCCAAAGAAACATGGACACTATGGTCTCCCTTATTGGGAATAATTAGTACAGGTTTAGGCAAGTCATACCAGAGCATCACAAGGCCCAATAGCTATACCCTTATGAACACATAAGATGATGCTAAGTGAAATGAACTCCATGTTATGGAAACAATTGTTATATCATAGTTGTAACTACTTTCAATGTCCTATGTGTATCTGTAGCTTCTATTGTTGATGATGTTCTTGTATCACATTCCTGTGGTTGTACCTACACTATCTCTGTAATCTTATCTGAGTATATTGGAAACCGTGTTTACTGGTATTGGAAGTAGGAAATTCAAAGGGAATACCAAATTTGAGAGACACAGGGTAAAAAAAGAGAAACAACTACAAAAGCAATACTTGCAAAACTGGTGTAAGTGAACTGAACACCTCCGGGAGGGGGGGGGGAAGGGAAAGGGGGGGGGGAAGGAGGGGGGTATGAGGGACAAGGTAACAAACAGTACAAGAAATGTATCCAATGCCTAACGTATGAAACTGTAACCTCTCTGTACATCAGTTTGATAATAAAAATTTGAAAAAAAAACATAGAGACAACAATAAAAAAATAAGTAAATATGTTGGGTAGTATGCAAGTATATGCACATATATTAATTGAAATACAGTAGATTCAAGGGAGATTTCAAATGGTGTAATTCCTCAGAAAGGCAATCATATATTGGTGAAAAGCTATTCAAGGATGAATAAATGAAATAAAATACGATACAGAAATAGACCTGTTCATATATGTTCAATTGACTCAATGTGGAAATTACACTATTTTTAACAAATAGGTGTTAATCAACTAGATATCCAAATTGGAGAAAAGGTTTTAGCTCATACTATCCACCCAGGTTACCTTAAAATGAATCATATATCTAAAATTTAATGACTAAAGATGCAAAATTTCTATAACACATTATACAAAATCATGTGACCATGATTTCTTAATAATACATATTCTTAATACATAAAATACATATTTCTAATAGAAAAATGCTAAAATAGACATTATTGAAAAGAAAATGCTATTTTTTTAATCTACCCAAAGGAAAATAAAAGTACAAGCCCTAGATTAAAAGAAAATATCCATGAGAAGTATATTTAAGTATTGTCATGCAGAATGTGTAAAGAACTCTTGTAATTTAATGTTAAGAAAAGCAACCAAATGAAAGGAACAAGTCCAAAAGACTTTTGAGCATTTTATCTTAAAAGATGCATGGATGAGCACTGAGCCAGAAAAAGTTGGTCAACATCTTCATCATTAACCAAAATGGAAATTAAAACCAAGATAAAAGTGCATCCTCATCAGATTGGCTTAAACTAAAAATAGTAACCTTATTCAGTATTGGTGAGTTTGTGAATCAATTGCAACACGCACACATTGTAGTTATAAGTATAAAATGGGGCAAAACTTCTTTGGAAAATGTCTTTGCACAACCCAGAAATTCAAAATAAATTAAAACAAGATATTGTAAAATGAGCACATTAGTGATACATACAATGGCATATGTGAGCCTCCAGACTCTAGGTTAAGAAAGTGAAACTATATGATTTCCAGATCAAGAACAAGATCAAGGATTTCGCTATGATTAGAACACTGGGGTAAGGGAATACTTTCAATAATGAGGCACTATATTTATATGTGCTATATATCATATGTATATGCATATGTATGTATATATATATAGAGAGAGAGAGAGAGAGACACGACCAAGAGTTACTTAAATGTATATATTTGTCAGGACTAACTGGATGACTTTTCTTTGGTGTAATATTTATCTCAATAAAATTGATTTTAAAAGGAAAGCAGAGCCTTGTGTACTCCCGCCTCTCCTCCTTGGAGCAGCATGAGCTCATTTTCAGGCTGAAAAGTAATGGCTTTATTTATAAACAGCTTCCAACTGAATGCCAAAAAGGAAGTAGTGTGCCCTCAAGGTAACTTGATAGGTGTGGTGAATATGTGTCAGTCAGAAAGGGAGCAAAGGATGTTAAGGAAGCAGAGAGGAAAAATAAGAAAAGAGCAGGGTGGGGTAGTAAAGGTTCATTAAGTCCTAGGAAAGGAGCCTGTCTGTCCTTGATCCATTAAGAAGATAATTTGTGGGTGTGGGTTCATAAGAAAAGATCAGAAGGAAGAGACTTCCCAGGTTACCAGGCCCAGGCTGGAGCTATCTCACTAAATGTGTGCTCAATAAGTGACCTTGATCCAAATGGAATTTTTATAAACCTTTTAAGTTAGTTCATGAAGTGCAAGAGTGCCTGTTCAGTACCTATACACATATTGTTTATGTTCATAAGTATATCTACTTCCACAAAGGGAATATGTGATATTTCCCTACTGGTATATTATATACTTTGATCACATTGACTGTATTACTTTTTCTTCTCAGCCCATTTACAGAACAATTTTCATGAGTTTTATCATTATATTCTTTTTGTGTGTGCCAGTATTGAGGCTTGAACTAAGCTTTTGTGTTCAAGACTAGTACACTACCACTTGAGCCACAGCTCCATTTCCAGCTTTTTGTTGGTTTATTGCTGGTAAGAGTCACATGGATGTTGTGCCTGGGCCGACTTAATACCCAAGATCTTTAAAATTCAGTCTTGTGTGTAGTTAGGATTACTGGCACAAGCCATCGGCACTTGGTTTCATTATTCTATGCCTATAGAGATCCATAATATGCTTTGTTCATATTCACCCTATGCATCTTTTACTGAGGTAAATTGTGATGTATTTGCTAATTCAGATCTTGGGGTAAATCACACAATATGTCTGGCTTAATGAGAAGATAAGACTGCTGTCTGAACAGAATGTTCAGAAACAGAAACACAGAATTCATTCCCCTTCTGACCATTGGCTTCTGCTTAGACCTAGTGTAAATCACAACCTCCTAGTTAGTGCATCCCCTCCCTAAACAAACAATGGGCCAGTCAGATCCTCATTATTCCAATGGATTTTTTATCCTATCTTATAAATTACCCTCTTCCACCTAAGATTTCTGCTGTGCTGGCTACTGAGTTTCTATTTCCCAACACCTGGACAAAATGAAAAGACCTAAAATCGTATTGGCCACTTATGAGGCATTTCTTTATAGTGTCTCCAGGAAACTTAGGAGGAATATTGAAAAATTATGACAGGGAAAGAGACTGTGACAGATGACTCCAGAGAAATCTGGGAATTTTCTGGCTTTCTATTACTTGCAAACTCCCTGGGCACTATTTCTATGAACAATTTCAGTAAAATGAGATATTTTGCTTTTTCTTTCCAATCAACTAGGAATGATGTTCCACAGGGGGTAGGGTAATTCACAGGAAAGGATATCAGCTGGAGCCTGGCTGACCTGAGTTCAAATTCCAACTACGCCAAAGTACCATCCACATTGATGGTAAAGACCTAAACTCTGCCAAATAAAGTTACTGAACAGTTTCGTCATCTCTAATATAGGGCTAATAATTAGCTCAAAAGATTTTTGTGTCCATTAAATGAAGTAACACTTGCCAAGTACACGAAACAGTGAGTGTCACCAGGTTAAGTACTTGGCATTGTAAGCTATAGTTATTTATTATAAGTTCTCACTCTTCTTAACTTCTTGGAAACATTTTATCTTATTTTGTTCTATGCACTTTCTTTCTGAAATTGCAGGCTCCCCTTCTTCGTCTAAATCATTTATCACAAATAGTTCTTATTAAGTTGAATTTCTGAACATGCTGTACAAATGAGACATTAGAATACCAGTGATTCGGAGATACCTCCTATGATTATGCTTTTTAATGAAATTTTGGAAATATTTCTTTGAGGATTGATTCAGAATTCCATTCTTAACCCCGAATCTAGGCCAAAAGTAAGAGACTGTGGATAGACCACATAAGTATTTATCTGCTAGTAAATAATGTGCAAAGCAGGATCTTAATGCTGCTATTTTCTTAGAATGTGTTCATGTTCATGTTCATCCCTGTTCATCTCTCTCATCTTTTTACTGACATCTTATTTTTTTCCTTTTTAATCATTGTCTCAATGTGTTCCTTCATTCTCAGGTGGACCCGCTACATCTTATTCCTAGCTTATGTTTTCTTTCATAGCCACAGAAACAATTCTGTCTATACGAAATCAGGTTTTCTTAGCTTCTGAATTCTTCTGTGTATCTTTCCTGTTCAAATCCTTTCATAGCCGGTTCAAGTCTCTTATGGACTCTGGATCACACTAGATACTAATGAAATGTCTAACATTCCCTGTCTACAAAATCCATATGATTTTGAAATCAATGGAACAAACATGAGAAATAAAGTTCATACATAGAACAAATTCAGCATCTTCTGTATGTCATATATTGTATTAGTCCTCAAAGGTATTCATTAGTCTAGAAGATCTGAAAACAATAATACTTCAGACACAAGTATTCAGATGGACTAGAGTCCAGAAACATTACTGAAGTTATTTCATCATGGAATATTGTGGAAGGAAGTGGAGCTTAATAAAAATTTCAAGGAGGCTATAGTTAAGTGAAAAGGAGATGTAAGGCATTCCACATTGGGGAGCAGTGTGAACAAAGGTGTGGTACTAGGAATGCTTGTGGGTTGTTTAGAAACAATGACTACACTGATTAGAAAGATTTTTATAAAGCCTTGCATATAAATTTAAGGAATTTTAATTACCCCCATAGCTATATTTCATAGAAGTCCACATGCACTGGAAGAGGAAAGGTGATGGCAATAGAGAGGTTGAATAGGCAATGATCTGAGCATTTCAACTCCAATTTTTTCTGTTTGATATGTTAAATGATTGTGTAAGACTTTGTTTTGAAGAAAGCCTTCTGCTGCTTAAAAAATCATAAATCCCTGCTGTAGATAATAAAAACAAAGAGTTTTGAGCACAGACTATTAGAATTAGTACCCTAGGGAGTTGATCTCATCCAGTATGAAACCATAGTCAGAATCGTATTTAAATATTCCTGACATTTTTAGCTTTAAAAACTAATCTTGTGGTTCAGGTATGGTAGAACACACATGTAACTCCAAGCATTTTGGAGCCAGAGATAGGAGGAGCATGAGTTGAGAACCAGCCTGGACTACCTGGACTACATAAGTCCATGCCTTTAACAACAACAAAACAGGCCAGTAGTCCTAAATATTCATGAGGGTAAGATCTGAGGATCGCACTTTACTCTGATTTTTTTTTTTTTTTTTGGCTACTGGCCCTGGAGCTTGCACTCAGGACCTGGCTACTATCCCAGAGCCTCTTTTTGTTCAAGCCTAGTGCTCTACCACTTGAGCCACAGTGTCAATTCTGGCTTTTACTGAGTAGTTTATTGGAGATAAGACTCTCAGGGACTTTCCTGCCTAGCCTGGCTTTGAACTGCCATCCACAGATCTCAGTCTCCTGAGTAGCTAAGATTACAAGTGTGAGCCACCATCACAGTTTAAATCCAACTGGGTCAGGAATATCTGTGAAAGTCTAATCTCCAATTCATATCAGCAAAAAGCCAAAAGCAGAGCTCAAGTGGTAGAAGATGAATTTTGAGTGAATAAACCAAGGATTAGCATTCAATCCCCCTGAGTTCACAACCCAGTACACACACACACACACACACACACACACACACACACACACACACACACATATTCTTGTGATAGAAAAAAATACAGATTCATGAGATAATACATTCCACCATAGGACATCCTGAGTTCACTAATATAAACATGCAATTTATACATCTTTTTGATTTATAAATGTGTGTGTGTATGTGTATGTGTATGTGTGTGGTGTGTTGGCCCTGGGGTTTGAACTCAGGGGACCTGGGTGATAATCCTTAATTTATTCAGTCAAGGCTAAGGCTCTACAACTTGAGCCACAGCTCTACTTATGGATTTTTGGCAGTTAATTGGAGATAAGTGTCTCACAGACTTTCCTGCACTGGCTGGATTCAAAATATAATCCTCAGATGTCATCCTCTTAAATAGCTATGATTACAGGCATGAGCAATGGGCATCAGTCTGGTCCCACAAACTTTGATGGGGAAAAATAAAACATGAATCTCTTTCCTAATCTCTAGCTGAAATGTATCATTGCTTCTAATATGGATGTTACAAATTTCAATTATATTAGCAATATGAAACAACACACACATATTTCATACCACTTTTAATTAACTGCCAATTTCAATCCTTAGTACTACCAAAGAAGTACTTGCCTAGCAAACACAAAGTCCTAGTTTTAATACTCAGTATTGAAAAATTAAATAAAAGAAAATCATTGTAGATAACTTTAAATGTTAAAGATTTTCATGATTATCAATATAATCCATTTCCTGTATTTTTTCTCTATTTAAATATATTTCTATATTTCATAGATTTAAGACCTTCTGAAAAGGCCTTTAAGATTTACTAAATTTCCCCTGTATTCCAAAGCACAAACTAATGTTTAAAAACTGCATTATGTTAATAAAATTATTTCCCACTAATCTATAGTTTTCCTTTCAATATCTTTTCATTGTTATTACTTTTCTCTTATATAGTTAGAATATATTATTTATATATTTCAACCAATGAAATATTTAAAGAAAGCTATTACATGTCTAAAGACTTTGTTTAGATTTTATAGTTACAAAGATTATTTTATATGTAGGCAATATTATCACATTCCTTATATATCCCTTAAAAGATATATTAATGTATCCCCAAATCATTGTGCCTTGCTTCTACAATATAAAATACTTATCATCTTTCCATCTTCCATTTCAAGAATAGTGCATGTACCTGAGGAAACACCTGGGAAAGGATGTTTTAAATCTAGAAGTCTGTCTCCACAGTCAGTAATTCCTGTTTCACAGGTTATTACAACTTGGGTTCACAGATTGAGCTGAAACCAATGTAGTCATGTACTCTTCCTGCTAAGAACACCCTGGGGAACAGAGAGGTGAGTCTATGTAAACAGTGTACTAAAGTGGATAAATAGGTGAGACACTTCTACTTCTGCATACTAGCTTGATGACTTTGTCAAAACCACTGGATTGCTGAAACTCAGTTATCTCTTGGGCAAAAAGGATGTAATGATAATACCTGTTTCACAAACTTGTGTTCATTGACTGAGATGATACATGTGAAGTGCTTTGAATAGTGTCTGGCATATACCAGTTAATGTCAATCAAAATAAGATGAGTATTACCTTCTTCATTATCTCATCTGAGTACCTCTTTGTAATTTCCATTTCACCATGGTTTCATTTCCCGTTTCTACATTCAAAATGTGAACATGTTCTCATCAAACCTCACTAATCTCAAAGGATGGTTTGACATAGACCCACAACCGCCTGAGAGGTTCACTCTCCCTTTAATCCCTGGAGTATGTATAAAGAAACAAGTCACTAAGACTAGTGATAATTTTTACCTAAGGTTTCTATGGGGAAATATGTTCCTTGTAGTTACCAGACTTAAGAGGTTGGATTTTATCCCAAATAATTAGCCTTCTTGTATTTTGTCAGTATGTTTTCACTTTCAAATCAAATTTTTGTTTATTTTTATTTTTTATTTTTTGCCAGTCCTGGGCCTTGGACTCAGGGCCTGAGCACTGTCCCTGCCTTCTTTTTGCTCAAGGCTAGCACTCTACCACTTGAGCCACAGCGCCACTTCTGGCTTTTTTCTAATCATATGTGGGGCTGGGGAAATCGAACCCAGGGTTTCATGTATATGATGCAAGCACTCTTGCCAGTAGGCCATATTCCCAGCCCCTCAAATCAAATTTTTGAAACAGTGATCAAGCTACACTTTTCCTTCTCCCCAAGGTCTTCAGATCTCAAATTACCAGGAGAAGAATACAGAAAATAATAGGAGAAATATGAAGTATGCCATATGATATAAGCTATGTACATATTTCTAGTCTGGATTACTTCAAGGTAACAAGTTCTCTAGGATCAAATTCCATCATATAAAGTAAAATACCATTTTATTTTCTTTAATATGTTCTTTAGATTTGGATGCGATCAAAAGAGAACTCTATTACATTGGTGGTAGGAATGTAAGCATTTTCAACCACTTTGGAAAACAGTATAGAGGGTTCTCAAAATCTAAACAATGAACTACCCTATAACCCAGCAATTTCACTCCTGGGCATTTATCCAATAGTGCACAATTAAGGACCCATTAAAGCTACCAGCCAAGCACTGGTGGTTCACACTTGTAATTCTAGCTACTCAGAAGGCTTAGATCTGAGGATCAAGGTTTGAATCCAGCCAAGACAAGAAAATCCATGAGACTTATCTCCAATAAACCATTCAGAGGAAACCAGAAGTAGAGCTGTGGGTCAAGTGGTAAAGCTCTAGTCTTGAGCAAAAGAAGCTTAGGGACAGTGCACAGACCCTGAGTTCAAGCCCCAGAACTAGCAACAACAACAAAAAGCTACCAGCACAGCCATGTTCATTGCAGCATTATTTACTGTAGCTAAGATATGAAATCATCCCAGATGTCCCTAAATGGATCAAAAAATGTGAGATATATCTATCTATCTATCTATATCTATCTATCTATCTATCTATCTATCTATCTATCTATCTATCTATCTATCTATATACAATGGAATTCCACTCACTAATCAGAAAGAATGATATTGTACATTTTGTAAGGAAATGGAAAGACTTGTAAAAAATTATATTAAGTGAAGTAAGGTGGGGCTGGGGATATGGCCTAGTGGCAAGAGTGCTTGCCTCTTATACATGAGGCCCTGGGTTCAATTCCTCAGCACCACATATACAGAAAATGGCTAGAAGTGGCAGAGTGCTAGCCTTGAGCAAAAAGAAGCCAGGGACAGTGCTCAGGCCCTGAGTCCAAGTCCTAGGACTGGCAAAAATAAAAAATAAAAATTAAGTGAAGTAAGGCAGACCCAGAGAAACATGGGTTGCATGGTTTCCTGCATTTGTGGTAGCTAGAATATACCTAGAAATCTACAAGTAAATACACTGGGTGGTAAGCAAGGAATTAAATGAAGTATAATAGACTCTACAGAGAGGGAAAAGAGTGTAATTATTTTTTAAAGAGTTAAGTCAAAGCCCAACAAAGTAAGTACCAGGAAATGGATACTTACAGGAGGGGAAGGTGAGGCCAAGGAGGAGGGATAGAAGAATAAGGGGGAGAATACAGGAAATACTTCATTGTTTATGCCACAGAATTGAGAACTATCTGGGAAGGAGTGGGTCAACGGGGGTGACAATATTAAAGTCGTGACATAGATCAAGATGCATTGTACACATAAACTGCTTTGTTAAATGGCAAAAAATTCAATACATATCCTAAAATTAAGAAAAATAGGTAGGCCAGGAGGGATGGTTGAAAAACGTTGACGAGGGTAACAATGATCAAGGTACACTGTATCATAAACTGCTTTGATGAATGGCAACTCCTTTATACAACTACTTCAAGATAATGAAAATATTCAAAAAATATTCTTCAGACATAAGATTTTTATGAAGGATCTTGCATTTATTCTCTATATTAGACATACAAAATTTTGCTTATTTCCACACACAGTCTCTGTTTTTCCAAACAGAACAGTCAGTCTTTTTATTCTTTTCTTGCAGATCCTCCTTAATTGATAACATAGTTCTGAAGACATCTTCAGTGTTCAGTAAAGGTTGTAATAGCCTTTATAACTAATTATTGGAGAACTTAATTTCCCTTCTGGGCTAAAACTTGGTTAGATGTTGAAGTCAGAGTTTTGGAATGGATGGCGTGAACGATAATAACAAGTGTGAGTTTCTTCACCTAAAATCCTAAATGTAAGTGGGCTGGGAAAGTGGCTTAGTAGTAGTGTGCTTGCCTAGCATGAATGAAGCCCTGGGTTCAATTCTTCAGCACCATGTAAACAAAGCCAGAAGTGGCACTGTGGCTCAAGTGGTAGAGTGCTAGCCTTGAGCAAAGGGAAAGCCAGGGAAAGTGCTCAGGTCCTGAGTCCAAGCCCCAGGACTGGCAAAAAAAAAAAAAACCTAAATGTAAGAGTCTCACTAGGGAAAGAAATAAAGTAAATATGAAAACTATTATACATATTGCAGACAAATCTTCACAACTTGAGTTAATTTTCTATGCATTTTTCTTAAAGTTTTAAATGTAAATCACAGTTTGATTAAAGTATTTTCCATCCCCTCCTACCCAGATTGCTAATGTGTATTCTCTCCCTCTATCCCTCCCTCCCTTCATATCTCTCTCCCTTCATCTCTACCTCTCTCTCTTTGACTCTACCTCTATGTCTTTATCTGTCTTTCTCTGCATTCTCCTCTTCAACCCTCCCTCCCCCTTCTTTCCCTTCTTCCTACCCAAACATTAAGTTCTTATGCTGTACCTTAAAATAAAAAAACTGTAATGTGTGAACCCAAATTATTCTTTACCATCTCTATTGGAACACATATCCCCCTTTGTATGCAAAACTTAATGAACTAGTGAAAAGAAAGCAAACTGCTGGTTTTAAAAATCTTACTTATAGTATATTATTTTATGAGTTGTCTTTTTAACAGATTTATTAATTTAAACAACAAATCAGAAACAAGAAATGTACCCACTGCCTTATGTATGAAACTGTAACCCCTCTGTACATCACTTTGACAATAAATAAGTAATTATTCAAAAAAAATCAGAAAAAAACCCAAATCAGATACTTTGTAGAGGACTTGTTTGATGGAACCTTTTAAGTCCCATAATTAGGGACTTACTACTCTGGTAAGACTGTTCCAGTTCCTTCTTTGGGGTCATGTATCACTTGAAGACTGTCAGCCAGGCCAGCCTTTAGTCTCCTATATGGGCTTGCATCACTAAACACAAAATGTGTACTAACACTGGCATTTATCCCATAGAACTTTGGATCCATTAGGTGATATATGATTGTTAAAAGTAGGATAAATGACATAAGTTAGTATAGATAAACACAATAAGGCTCTAGAAGACACCAATAATGCATACATAAGCAAAATACTGAATGAGTTCCACATTACTCAATGAGATACAGGAAGCATTTGGAATGCCTCTTCTAGTCACCCAGGGATGGCTTCTTGAAGAAGGTATGCTTCTCGGAAGGAATAGACTTAACTAAAGAGTCCTGGGAACATTCCTGGCATGTGGTATGGCTTGGGAAGGAGACTCTGGGGTGAAAGTAACATATTTGGATTTAAAAAAAGAATCCTTCTGCCAAACATGTTTTTCCTCTCAGTGTTCAAAGTGAAAAAAAAAGGAAATGCAATCCATATGGTTTGGACTCATCTATGCTTAATTACAAAGAGCTTCAAGACATTTTCTAACCTCTCAAGGTTTTAAGCTCTTTTCCTCCCTGAAAAACAGGAAGTCTTAACTTTCCTAGCTTAAGGGAAGTTGAAAACCAAATGATTTATATTGGATTTAAATATGAAAGTTCATTAGTTTAAACTCAGGTAAACTTAATACACTTCAATACACATGTTTCTCTACCCTCAGTGTGGTATCTCTCAAACAAACCCTGGGTTGAATTTTTTTATCTTTAAATGAAGAATACATTTTGAAATGAGCAAATATACAGGGTTTAGAATTTATATTGGGAGTAAATACGGTAGCTTATTTGTGCAGAATATACCATTGTTAAAACTATACTTTCATATTCTTCACTGATTTCTCATTTTAAGGTTTTGATAAATAAATTTATTTTATCTTGATCTCAAGTTTCAAGCCCTTATGTGGTCTGATTACCCCAACATTAACATTTTCCCTTTCTTATTAGAGCAACTGGGTCCAACTGTCTGGAATGAATATTCTGGCACCTATATATTTCCTATTATATTTAGGACCACTGTTATAGTTCACTATGAATGTTATTTGCTTACATTGGCTGAAAGGATTATTATCTTAGGATAGTCATAGTGCTATTATTCAGTAATCTTGCAGTTATGTGGGGTAGGGAGGATTTTGTGGTGCACTTTGCTTGTAGTCAAAGAAAGAATGACAATTATCACCAAAAGAGTGACTAGATATGTGACTTTGCATTGAACCAAGATGATTGAAATAAAATCTAGTATGAACAAAAGTACAAAACACATTATTAAAGTATGACATAAGTCATTTACTCTTAAGAACAATCAACTAGTTTATATCTAGAATGTCCAAAAAGTCCCCTGTGTTTAAACTTTGGTGTCTAGCTTGGCACTATTGAGAATTGGTGAAACTAATAGGTGGGAGGTTTTAGGTCACTGGGAAGATGAGGCCCCAATCCATTCCTCTTTCTTTCATTCCCATCCAGCCATGAAGGAAATCATTTTTCCATATGTTTCTGCTATGATGAACCACTTCCACTTCTAGAGGCCCACAAGCAATATAGCCAACCAAACATGGACCAAACCTCTAAATCTGTGAGTCAAAATAAATGTCTTGCCAGGAGCCAATGGCTAAACCCTGTAATCCTATCTACTCAGGAGTCAGAGGATTGTGGTTCGAAGCCAGCCTAGGCAGGAAAGAGCTGTAGCCAATGTAATAATCCAGTACCAGTCTGGAGAGCAAAAGCTCAGAGACACCACCCAGACCCTAAGTTCAAACTTCAGTAATTGCACATTTTTAATACAAAATAAATATTTCTTCTTTTCAATTGTTTACTTCAAATATGTGTTATATTAACAGAAAGCTGACTAGCACACAACCCTTTTAGAAAGATCCTGTTTTTAATCTCCATTTTAAAATTAAGAAAATGGAAGTCCCAAGTAATCTAAACACATTCTGAATGTTGTAGTATTCGTAAAATGTAGATATGAGAAATAAACCCAGATCTCTGACTACACATCTAGTGTTCTTTCTTTTTATTTAGCAAGATAACAACATGGCTCACTTTTTTTCAGAACATGCTTTTCTGTCACCCATCGTAATGTTTGCCAGTCTACATTGAAGTAGTCCACATGTTAGGCTTGTCACTTTTTTTAACAAATGCTTTCAAAAACTATCAATTGGTCTACACCATCAGTTGCTATAGATTAGACTATAACTTAAAACTATTGACTAAAAGGAAATAAATTAATGGCAATAAAAAGGCCATCAATGCATATGCCATTTTAGAAATCCATGTAACACATTCCAAGGGAAAGTTATTTTTATAGAAAACAAAATGCACAAGAGAATATTGAGAACCTCATATTTCCTTGTTTCCTACAAGATCATCCCTAAATAACTAAAATAGGCATTCCAAATGTCTCTTGTACTGCAGAACAACTTTTAAGACTTTCTTTCATTTAGTATTTGACACAGTAAAGGACTTACTAAGAGGGGAACAGAACAAAAACACTGGGCAATTTCCCAAGGATAATTCAGTTCAATCCATTTATAAAATAGATAAGTCAGTATGGTATGACAGATAAAACATAGGCTGTCCAGGTGCCGGTGGCTCACACCTGTAATGCCAGCTACTCAGGAGGCTGACATCTGAGGACTGCAGTTCAAAGCCAGCCTGGGCAGGAAAGTTCAAGAGACTCTTATCTCTAATTAATCTAACTCTTTTTTTTTTTTTTGGCCAGTCCTGGAGCTTTGGACTCAGGGCCTGAGCACTGTCCCTGGCTTCCTTTTTGCTCAAGGATAGCACTCTGTCACTTGAGCCACAGCGCCACTTCTGGCCGTTTTCTGTATATGTGGTGCTGGGGAATCGAACTCAGGGCCTCATGTATAGGAGGCAAGCTCTCTTGCCACTAGGCCATATCCCCAGCCCCTTCTAACTCTTTTTTTAAAGCCAGTCCTGGGGCTTGAACTCAGGGCCTGAGCACTGTCCCTGGCTTCTTTTTGCTCAAGGCTAGCATTCTACCACTTGAGCCACAGCGCCACTTCTGGCCGTTTTCTATATATGTGGTGCTAAGGAATCGAACCCAGGGCTTCAAGTATACAAGGCCAGCACTCTTGCCACTAGGCCATATTCTCAGTCCCCTTAACCAAACTCTTATCTCCAACTAATATCTAGAAGTAGAGCTGTGGCTCAAAGTGGTAGAGTACTACTAGCCTTGAGCAAAACCATCTCAGAGAAAGCATCCAGGCCCTGAATTCAAGCCCCATGACTAACCAAAAAGAAAAGAAAAACATAGCCTATATTTTTCAATTATTCCTCAATAAACTAGAATTTTTTAGGAAAAGAACCCACAAATTCTACAATCACATAGATCTGAGTTTAAGTCTACTCTTTAGTACCTCTATTACTGTCTTGAACAAGTTATCAGTTTTTCTGCGATATTATTTCTTCATCTATAAAACCAAGATAGTAACATAGGTTATTTATACCCATTAAATAAAAAATGTCTGTAGGTGTTCGTATTTATATGTAAAAATGAAGTAAAAAGGTCTTGTTGAGTATCAGTGCAGATGGGGCCTACAATGGCCCAGGTACATCATTTATTTACTAGCGTAAGAGAAAGTCTAGTGCGTGTATTTAGAAAACATTGGAGTTATGAAGCAAATCAAATGAGTTTTCTGGACTTCTATCTTACTGAGGGTATTGTTCCGCTCCTGTGATTATAGAATCTTGAATGCAGAAAAAATGTTAATAGGACATTTGAATTCACTCTTTCTTAAGAAAGGAGTATGGGGGCTGGGGATATGGCCTAGTGGCAAGAGTGATTGCCTCCTATACATGAGGCCTGGGTTCAATTCCCCAGCACCACATATACAGAAAACGGCCATGGCTGGGGATATAGCCTAGTGGCAAGAGTGCCTGCCTCGGATACACGAGGCCCTAGGTTCGATTCCCCAGCACCACATATACAGAAAAAAAAAACGGCCAGAAGCGGCGCTGTGGCTCAAGTGGCAGAGTGCTAGCCTTGAGCGGGAAGAAGCCAGGGACAGTGCTCAGGCCCTGAGTCCAAGGCCCAGGACTGGCCAAAAAAAAACACAACAAAACAGAAAACGGCCAGAAGTGGAGCTGTGGCTCAAGTGGCAGAGTGCTAGCCTTGAGCTAAAAGAAGCCAGGGACAGTGCTCAGGCCCTGAGTCCAAGCCAAAGAAAAAAAAGAAAAAAAGGAGTATGTAGCCTGGCATTGATGGCTCACACTTATAAGCCTAGCTACTCAGGAAGCTGAGATCTGAGGATTGCAGTTCAAACCAGCCTGGGCAGGAAAGTCTGTGAGACTCTTTTCTCCAATTAACCAAACTCTTATCTCCAAATAAAATCCAGAAGTAGTCCTGTGGCTCAAGGTGGTAGAGCACTAGCTTTGAACAGAAGAGCTCAGGGACAGCACCCCAAGCTCCAAGTTCAAGCTCAACAGTGGACAAAAGAGAAGGAGTATATCTGACCTGGCCCAGAAACCTTAAGATACTTGAACAACTGGTAATTTGGCTGTAAGTCCAAGGTCAAACTAATTCAAATAAGCCCTTTATGTTAGGAAGCTATTTGTTTTAACAGAGCTCCTGTTCATGTATTTTGTGTGTAGTGCTAAGAGAACAAAGTCCAGAGAAGGTCAACCATAGTTTCTACATTCAAGAAACTCAAATAGGCATTGCTCAAACAGACATATGAACAGATAATCATAGTATGGCTTGAAAAGCACTGTAATGTCATTACATACATAAAAAGAGTGATTAACTGAGGAGTTAAAGTTTCAGTTAAATCTTTACAGGATAGAGAAAAGTTTGCCAACTATGGCTCAGAAGAAGGTACGAAAACAATCCTGACAGAAGAAAGTACATGTGGAAAGGCACGTGATAGGGGGAAAACTGAATACAAGTATTTTAAGATAGAAAGAAGTAAAGAGCTTAATGGGAGGCAAAGCCTGAAGTTTGAATGTGCACGGAAATGGGGTGAGACATTATCCCAAGGACATAGTAAGCCATTGAAGAATTTTAAACAAGGGTGTGTCCTAATCACATTTCTGACTTGCATGGATCACTGCTTACAGTGTGGAGAGTGTATCATAAAGAGCTGAAGAATGAGCTGGGAAAACCAGTTAAGAAGATATTGCAATAATATCAGCATGAGAAGTTGGTGATCTGGACTGTTACTGGCAGTGGACATGTAGAAAAGCATAAAGCACATGCCAGGTATAAAGACTTCTTATCTTATCACAAATCAGAAAAGTTGTAGGGAAGTAATTTTCAGGAAATACATGAGCAAAATTTCCTTTGGCTGTGAATACAAATTATTATTTTTTCTAGCTTTCCTTGAGTGCACAAAACACGTGCCCAGGGGCCTGTTTAGTTTGCTTTATTAAGCATATTTATTTTTGAAAGTATATACACATTAAGTTAGAGAGCTGGATAGGAAAAACAAAGAAAGGTTAAAGTCCTATTGGCCTTTGTGATTGGCTCCCCACCTTTTAATATTCCTCAGGATCTCAAATCTTTACATTCCTCCCTTAAAAAGTGCCTAATCTGCTATAGACATCACTGAGAATAAAGGATGCAAGAAGACTCAAATCACAAGTAATTTCTTAAAATCCCCCAAGGTACTCAGCCTTTTCTCAAGTCCTGGCAGTTTAAAGAGGTTATCAGTGTGTGAATAGAAGGTACAGAGGCATAAGATTGACTCTTTGCCCTCAGGAAGCTCACACTCTAGTGGAGAAGGCATGCCTATGAACACCCTGTACCCTCACAAGATGAAGTGATAAACTATAATATACATGGAAAGTGCCCTAGAAACCTAAAGCAAGGTAAGCTCATGAGGACAAAATCAAAGAAGGTTTCTTGGAAGACATAAGATGTACATAAAACATGAACTGGCAGAGTTTACAAAAGAGAAGTTGTATAAAACAAGGATACTGATGGGAGCAGACATAGAGATGTGAGGATAAAATTTCAGCAGTACTTGTATCTTAGCTTTAAGGGGGATGAGACATACTTAGGAGAGACAAAGGGAATACACTGCTGTCCCAATTTTCACAAAAAAAGGCCTGTAGTGTCTGTCTTTGGCATGCATGTTGGGACAAAAAAAAAGAGGTAGATAAATGAAATTTAGAAAGGTGGAAAGCCTGGCACTTGTGGCTCACACTGCCTGTAATCCAAGCTACTCAGGATGCTGAAATCTGAGGATAGTGGTTCAAAGCCAGGCTGGGAATAAAGTTTGTGAAATTCTTATCTCCAGTAAACTATTCTGAAAAAGCTGGAAGTTGCTCTAGTGGTAGAGCACTAGCCTTGAGCAAAGGATGCTCAGGGACAATGCCTAGGCCCTGAGTTCAAGCCCCAGGACACACACACACACACACACACACACACACACACACACACATACACACACACATAGGAATGGAAGGAGAGTGATGCAGACAAAAAGAAAACTATAATATATTCTCACTGATAACACAGAATAAACAAACATCCTATAAGAGTTGGGAGCTTAAGAGTGGTTACCAGGGGCTGCAAAGAAAAGGAGAGCAGGGATAGGGAGAACTGAAAGTAAAATAAAGTTAGATAGGAGGAGATATTATAACATTCTATATAGAAGATGAGGGTATTTACAATTAACAATAATTTACTATAAATTGCAAAATAGCTACAGAAAAGAATTTTGATGTTCACATAAAAGAATATAAATATTTAACTGATGAAAATTGATTGAAAATGAGTGGAGTGCTGATTTACTAATACACATAGCACACAGATATTAAAATAACAATGTGCATTACCTAAGTATGTAGAGTCCCTGTTTTAAACAAAGAAAGTCAGAAAAGCAGTCATATGGATTAGGAATGTGGCTTAGTGGTAGAGTGCTTGCCTAGCATGCATGAGGCCCTGGGTTCAATTCCATAGTACCATATTTAAAAAGAAAAAGAAATAAAGAAAAGAAAAGCAGTCATACTATACAGAGTTTCAACCAAATCTGGACAAAGAATGGCCAATGATATCAAAGACAAATAAGAAGACTTGAAAAGTGTCCACTGAATTTGGCATTAGTAATATAGAAAGATCCTATTAGTGAAATAGTTCTTATGAATGCCATTTTAGTGCCAATAGAAAGTGAATGGGAATTGAGGATATGCAGATTGTAAGTGGAGAGTACTGTTACTTTAGGGTTTTTTTTTTTTTCTTGTGCAAGTCTTGGAGCTTGAACTCAGGGCCTGAGTACCATCCCTGACCTTTCTGTTCAAGTCAAGCACTCTACTAATTGAGTCACAGCTCCATTTGCAGGATATATGTGTGTATACATATATACATATATATATATATATATTTGGAGATCACATCACAGTCCTCAAATCTAAGCCTCTTGAGTAGCTAGAATTACAGGTGCCCAGCTATATTCTAGAATTTTTGCTAGTAAAATAGCTAAGGTAAGAAGTAGTGAGTAATAGTGTAGAATTCAGAGAAATATTAGTTGTAGATCACACAGACATAAATATAGATGTAGAAATAGATCCTGAAGTAAAAGATTTAATGAGAAGGTAGCCAAAGATATTGAAAAATAAAATATGATTAATTCTAATGTATTAAAGTTCAAAGAAGGTAGGTGCAGAATAAAAATTAAGATGTTGGGTGAAATAATTCTTTTTTTTGTACATCATGGGACTTGAACTCACAGCCTAGGCACTGTCCCTGAGCTCTTTAGCTCAAGGCTAGCGTTCTATCACTTTGAGCCACAGCACCACTTTCAGTTTTCTGCTGGTTAATTGGAGATAAGGACTTTCTTGGCTGGGCTGGCTTCCAACTCTGATCATCAGATCTCAGCCTCCTGAGAATCTAGGATTACAAGCATGAACCACCAGTGCCTGCAATCATTCACTTTTGACTTGGGAAGAGATAGACCTTAACCTGCATGTGGACGGAAGGAGGCAGTATTGAATACATAGTAACCCACTGTGTACAAAAGCCTTCGTATATACTGTTTTCTGTGCTCAACATTCCTTTTTCCAACTCTCACTAGATGAAATCCCTACTATTCATTTCAGATGGGGGCTCAATATTCACAGCTTGGAAGAAACTTCCTCTGACCCCAAGAGACAAGACTAATACTCCTGTTACATGCTTCTGTAGTACTAATTTCTCTTCCCCTATAGCACTTTTAACACTTCATAATCATGCATTTTTAATGTGATCACTAAATTGCCCATGCAACCCACTAGACTGTAAGCTCTAGGAGGAAAGGGACTAAGCCTTTGTTCATTTCTATTTCCAGGCCATCCAGTACTGTGCTTTGGATACTCAGTAGTCCCTTTGTACCCTTGGAGAACTAACTCAGGAATCCCTGCAGACACCAAAATCCATGGATGCTCAAGTTCCTGATTTAAAATACCATACTATTTGCATATAACCTATCCACAGTCTCCCATACTATATACTTCAAAACATCTCTAGACGAATTATAACACCTACTACAATGTAAATGTTAGGTAAATATTTCTTGTATTGTATTGTTGGAAAATACCATACACTTTTTAGTACTAACACAATTTTTCTACTATTTTCTATCCATAATTGATTAAATGGGCATGGAACCCATACATACGGACAGTGGACCATAGTAGATATCTAGGAAACACGTTCAATCTTCTTCAATGCATACAAACAATGAAACTAAGTGTTAACAAAATAATAAATTTCATGGACACTTCAGTCATATAAAGAAGCCATGAATCTGTAAAGCAGAAATAGCATGCAGTTCAAACATCGTTTCCTCCATAAAGTAAAATAACCATTCCACAAAGAATATTTCCTCTTGGGCTGGGGATATGGCCTAGTGGCAAGAGTGCCTGCCTCGGATACACGAGGCCCTAGGTTCGATTCCCCAGCACCACATATACAGAAAACGGCCAGAAGCGGCGCTGTGGCTCAAGTGGCAGAGTGCTAGCCTTGAGTGGGAAGAAGCCAGGGACAGTGCTCGGGCCCTGAGTCCAAGGCCCAGGACTGGCCAAAAAAAAAAAAAAAGAATATTTCCTCTTAGTTTTCATTGCATTTTTCTTATTAATTAATATTCTAGCACTATCTTTGCTCTATGATTTATTGCTTTAGTTTTCCAGCTTTCTTAACTATCTTCTACATATCTCTTCTCTTTAAAACAATCCAGAGTTAGTCTCTGATGTTTTATACTTAGGATCTTAATTTACATGACAATTTTTACTTATAGTGAGCCATTTGACTCGGAATAATCTCAAAACTAGGTTTTCTCTGTAATTGTTTTTTTAATACAAGACAATTGTGAAACAAGGATGATAAGAATTTTATAACAGTGATTTATTTTCTGCTGGACATCTAAGTAATTGAACTGGCATAATTTACCGTGGTGAATACTATGGTAGGATCATGACAAACAGGCTATTTCATTTCTCTAAAACATCATGAGATCCAAAAGCACACCATGCTTTTATGTGTTTTGTCAGTCAATGCAAATGACTCATGACCTCCCTTACAGGCATAAATTCTAACATATTTTCAGATAATTAGGGAAAGCAAGAAAAAAACTACTAGAGAATCCACAGAGGTCTACTGGAAAATTGTGGGATCCAGAAAAGGAATTACTATGTTTCCAAGAAATATGTTAATGTACTGTTAGAAAAATATGGAATAGTAATAGGAAATTTGTAACATTGCCTTGGGAGGCCTAAATGTAACATAGTAGGTAGTTGCTTTCTGATGGAATCATTACAGAATTTTATTTTCACCAACCATTTGCTTAGAAGCTTACAGTAAACTTTTGTGGGTTTTAATGTATCATCTTGTCTAGGTCTCATAACACTATAGCAATGGTATTTAAGGAACACTATTTGTGTTTTAACCAATTACAAAAATGCTACATAAACACAGGGTAAACTATAGATAATAATGCCAGGAATTCCAAATTTCATACAAATTACATAAAAATGTTTTCTCTCTCACATTCCATTTTTTAGACTATTTTACATAAAAACAAATAGTTGTGTGTATTGATGAGCCACAATGTAATATTTTAATATATGTTTACAGTTTGGTACTTCTGGCTCATGCCTGTAATCCCAGCTACTCAGGAGGCTCTGAGGATTGTGGTTCCAAGCCTACCAGGGCAGAAAAATCCCTGTGAGATTCTTATCTCCACTTAAACACCCAAACCCCAGAAGTGAAGCTGTGGCTCAAAGTGGTAGAGCATTATTAACCTTGAGAAAAAAGAGCTCAGGGGGGCTAGGGATATGGCCTAGTGGCAAGAGTGCTTGCCTTGTATACATGAAGCCCTGGGTTCGATGCTACAGCATCGCATACATAGAAAATGGCCAGAAGGGGCGCTGTGGCTCAAGTGGCAGAGTGCTAGCCTTAAACAAAAAGAAGCTAGGGACAGTGCTTAGGCCGAGGAGTGGCAAAAAAAAAAAAAAAAAAAAAAAAGAACTCAGGGAAAGCACACAAGCCCTAAGTTGAAGCCTCACAACCAACAAAAAAAAAGTTTATATTATTTAATGCTCAGAAGTGGTTGCACACTCTTCTATTATTGACCACATCTTTATGACAAAACGAATCCATCATTTACTCTAGCTTTTAATAATACACTGCACTATAAATATGTACATTGTTTATATATTAATATATAAACGATATATATTAATTATATTAATATGTTATATTAATATATCAATTCTCATATTTATTTAGATTAATTGTGCAAAGTAATGGAATTCATTATAATAGTTCATGCATATATACTAGGCATTTCCATCATGGCCACCCCATTACCCTCTCTATTACCCTTTCCCCCCTCCCACTGGCTCTCCTTACCCCCATGTATCCTGTGGGGCTACTTCCCTGTCTTATCTTTTCTTTCTTTTTCCTTTTTTTCCCTGTCTTTTCTTTAACCTAGGTTGAACATATGAGAGAAAACATAAAATATTTGTCTTTTTTAGTGTATTTTATTTTAAGAAGATAACCTCCACTTCCATCCACTTTTTTGCAAGTGATATAATTTTGTTCACCTTTATGGTCAAATAATATACCACTGTGCATAGGTACCATATGTTGTTTATCCGTTTATGTTTATGAGTACCTTGCTGATTCTAAGACTTCAACATCATGAATGATGCTGCATTCGCAGGAGTATGCAGATATCCTTATTGCATGCTGACTTTCATTCCTTAACATATTTATAAAGGAGGGGTATGGCAGGATTGTTACGTCATTCTTCTCTTAGATTTCCTCAGGAATCTGCATACTGATTTTCTTAATAGCTACACTAATTTATATTTCCACCAACAGTCTAGAGGTTTCATTTTCCCCTTGTGTTGTTTGATCCCTTGAGGACACCTATTTTTACTAAAAGGAAATGAAATCCTTGTAATTTTTATTCACATTTCCTTGATGGCTAAGGTTAAACATTTCTTCATGTATGTATTAGCAATTTTATATCCTGTTTTGAGAACTGTTTGTTTAATTCATTTGTCCGTTTATTCATCAGATTTATTTAGTACTTTTGGGGTTCTTTACGTAGCTTGAATATTTATCTCCTGTCAGATGAATAACAGGCAAATATTTTCACCCATTCTGAAAGCTGTCTCTTCCTCCTATTAATTGTTTCTTTGGTTGTGCAGAAGCTTTTAATTTTGATACACTCCCTTTGAAATACTTTGCTATCATTTCCTGAGTTATTAGAGTTTCATTCTGAAAAGCCATTGCCTTATGCCTAGATCCTAAAGTGTTTCCCCTATGTGATCCTACAGTGCCTTCAAAACTCCAGTTTTGTGTTAAGGTTTTCATCCATTTTAAATGGATTTTTTGCAAGATGAAACATAGGGATCTAGTTTTAGTGTAGGTAACTGGTTTTTTTTTTTTGTCACCATCATTTGTTAAAGAGGTTAGCTTACTTCCAATATATGTTTTTGGCATGTTTGTCATGAGCCAGGTCACTGCAGCAGTGTATTCACACATAGCTAGTCATTCTACTCCTACAAGAGTTTGTACTACTGCTCCATAAATATGCTCACCTTTACATTCCCTCTGTGGCAGGGCTTGTGACTGTCCACTCAAATAGATCTCTGTCTATGAATCTGAGTGGAAATTCACAAGTTTCCTGGATTCACACTGATTTTGAGTGGTTGTTTAGCAAGAGGAGGATTTGGGGAGTTAGAGATACAAACATCCAGGTTTTTCAACTCCCCTTAGCAAAAGAATTTTGCTCTAAGATCTTTTGTAAGATGATTGCCCTTTACAGCACTAGTGAATATATTAGGAAACTGAAGGCATGCCTTCTATATATTCTCTCTGTGTACTATGCAGATTTTACCTATGTATAGATATTTTAACCTTATAAAGCAAGTTGGATGTACTTGGGTTCAAATTCTTGTTCCTCCATTTGTTAATAACCTTTGGAGAAGCCACTACTTTAATCCTTAGTTTTCTTACCTGCCAAGTGGGAATCATGTCATTTTCTTCTTGAGATGTAAGAGAGTAGGGATGTGGGAGTAGGGATGTAGGTGTGTGGGGCTTGAATTCAGGGCCTGGGCACTGTTCCTTAGCTCTTTTGCTCAAGGTTGGTGCTTTACCACATAAGCCATATCTCCACTCCTGGATATGTTTTGGTAGCTAATTGCAAATAGAAGTGATAGACTTTTCTTCCGAAGTTGGCTTTGAACTTCAATCCTCAGATCTCAGGGTCCTGATTAGATAAGATTATGAGCATGAAGCAGAACCTGTCTTGAGATGTTTTGAAGTAAAATTTTTAAGTGCAATAACTTATGAAACTCCCTGAAAGACAGTGGCTAGTTTATAGAATGCTACTGCTCCTTCCTTCATCTTAATGATGGGGATGGAACTATTAAATCACTATCTTACATTTCTTTTCTGTACAAAATAAATGTGTCTAGGGAGAGCAACTTTTGCCACAGAATGAACAATCTTTTAAGAAAGGTATCCATATATTCTGTGGTAACATCAAATGCATATGATTTTGTACTGTAGAAATAATAAAATGAGGACTTCTATCCTTTAGAAGAGCTAACAGACCATAGACAAGACCAAGAGCCAGAAACTATATGACTGTGATCTACTGCTCATATTACTTGTCAGCATGTTATCAGTAAAGCACTTTAAGAAGCCATTTAGTTATATAGCTCAAGCAGTTACACATTAAGGAAGAGTTCCTTATGATGAGTAAGTCTTCTGAAAAACAACAAAGATTTGGATTTTTCACAAGCAAGTCTAGAATAAATAGTTTAGGCTTTGTAACCCAAGCTGTGATTGTTTTCTCAACATTTTCTATGCACTATACTTTTCAATGAGCAGTAAGATCAAAAGCTTTTTGGTAGTTAAATTTTATAAAATCTGAAGCTTCCACATTTAAAATTTTTAAGCTAGTTGAAAGTAAATATGATCAAATCTAAAGGCTGTATCTAAGCGATAATTTAATGTTTTCTCCCTTCCTTGATTTGTAGTTCATTCTTTCAGAGACATTTTTTATTATGTCTTTGGTTTTATTAGGAAGATAAAAGGAAAAACTATGTGGGTTAGTAATAATGCACACTTCTGATGACCCTTTCCATTTTCTTTTTTTTTCATTATTTTAAGTAGTTGTACAAAGGAGTTGTCATGTAACAAAGCAAGTTTATGAATACAATATATTTGATCAATGCCACCATTTCAACATTCTCACCCTTTCTTCCTCTACCCACTCCTTCCCTCACTCTTCTTAGTTTTGCAGGATATACACTGAATTATTTTTTCCCTTTTCTTCTTTATTGTTAAAGTGATGTACAGAGTGGTTACAGTTTCATATGTAAGGCAGTAAGTACATTTCTTACCCAACTTGTTACCTCCTCCCTCATTTTCCACTCACCTTCCCCTTCCCCTCCTCCCCATAAGTTGTACACTTGTTTACACCAAATGGTTTTGTAAGTATTGCTTTTGGAATGGTTTCTCTTTTTATCCTTTGTCTCTCGATTCTGGTATTCCCTTTCCCTTCCCTAGTTCTAATCCATGTATATACAGTATCCAGGGTACTAAGATCAGATAGAGTGATAGCAGAGGTAAAAGCACAGGAAGGGAATATGAGAGCAAAAAGAAAAAAGAAAAAAGAAAAAAAGGGTGCGGTTGCACATGGCATGTTGAAAATAATTTCAGCAATGATATATCACTTGTTTCCATAACGTGGAGTTCATTTCACTTGACATCATCTTACGTATTCATACAGGCATAGCTATCAGACTATTACAATCTTCTACTATGACTAACCTAAACATGTACGCTGAATTCTTGACTGCATTTTCATCTTCTCCTCTTCATTCATGTATCCCTTTCCCCTTGGCTCCACCCCACCTCTTGCAATACCTTTTTCTGGTGCTTATTTTGTTGGGCTTTGACTTTGCCTTTCTAAGGAATTATACTAATTGAGTTCTCCTTTGAATATATGGACAAATGGATCAAGAAAACACTATATGGGGCTGGGGATATGGCCTAGTGGCAAGAGTGCTTGCCTTGTATACATGAGGCCCTGGGTTCAATTCCCCAGCACCACATATACAGAAAACGGCCAGAAGTGGCGCTGTGGCTCAAGTGGTAGAGTGCTAGCCTTGAGCAAAAAGAAGCCAGAGACAGTGCTCAGGCCCTGAGTCCAAGCCAAAAAACAAAAAAAAACAAAAACACTATATATATGAAATTTTAGTCAACCATTAGAATTATATTGTATTATTTGTAAAGAAATGAAAAGACGTGGAAAAATTATATTACGTAAAGCAAGTCAGACCCAGAGAGACAAAGGATTCATGTCTTCTCTCAGACATGAAAGCTAGAATTAGCCTGTAAAGCTGTAAGTAAACATGTTGGGTGATATGCAAGTGATTACAAATGTATTAACTGGTTTTGATTTTTTTCAAATGTGTTCTGTGGTTCTTTAAATAATTCTCTATGCTGCTATGAGCAAAATATTTTGCTGATGTTTAATAAAGTGGTCTATAAATATTTGCCATATTAGTCCCTCTATAGTGGAGCTCATTTGTTTATCCAAGAGTATTTTAAGAAACAAACGTAAGGAAACAACCCAACCTGAATAATGTGCAAAATATCTGAAATAAAAGATGTCAAAAAACTATATAAAATCCCCAATAATGGGCTGGGAATATGGCCTAGTGGTAGAGTGCTTGCCTCCTACACATGAAGCCCTGGGTTCGATTCCTCAGCACCACATATATAGAAAAATCGAGAAGTGGTGCTGTGGCTCAAGTAGTAGAGTGCTAGTCTTGAGCAAAAAGAAGCCAGGGACAGTGCTCAGGCCGAGTTCAAGCATGAGGACTGACAAAAAAAAAATAACCCAAAGTTGTGTATAATTAGAGAAGTGCAAGTCAAAATAATGGCATTAATATACATATATAGAATAATTAATATCTGAAAATGCTAGGAATGAACTCAGGTAGCAACAGGAACCCTCATTAATTGCTGATGGAAAAGACAATAGTACAGACATTTCAGAACAAAGGTTAGCCTATGGGAGTTCTCTTTCTGCAGCCTTTATTCTAGGGAAGACAGAAGGATACGACTAACTGGTAAACTTGGGGAGAATAGCATTATTGATTTTTATTCTACCTTTTTCGCCTCTGGAGCAAGCCTGCCTGCACACAGCACCACTTCTCTGTTTCTCAGTACTATAGGTTATACATGTGCAAGAGGTAGCCTATCCTAATCATCTTCTTTCTACAAATAAACGGGTGGGTAAACTTGCCTAATTCTGGAGATTAATTAGCAAGCTCACTTGGACAACAAACCTAAAGATACATCCCTGAAGTAGTCTTTCCCAATAATAAAGTTAATATCTAAGATTCTTTGTAATTTCTCAAAATGCTTTATAACCTCATATAGAAGAGATATAGTTCTTTTTCCCAGTAACATGGCATTTTAAGCATCTTTTTGTCTTTCTTCTAGAGAGTACAACATGTAAACTTTTTTCTAAATATTAATTTTGAAATAGTAAAAAAAGGACTGGGTTCTAAAGTAGTCTGTTATCTCTTACTTTTTTTAGCATACATGGCAACTATATATATATATATATATATATATATATATATACATACATACATATAATTACCTTCACATTTATTGGTGCAAATTTTGGTATCTAAAAGTGCTTTGCAAACAATACCTAGTGCCAATTTTTTCTGAGTGAATTATGGGAAGAAAGCCAAATCAATGGAACAGCTGAGGAAAGGTTGATATACAAGAAAATTAATGTTCACAATTTGGAAATAGCCTGGAATAGCATACAATGTTTGGCATCCAAAAACAATTCCCCTTTTCATGATTAAAGGAACATTTTGAACCAGAACCAAACACAAATGCAACATTAAATAGAATTCAGATGGTCACCTTTCAACCTTAAAGGGAGTGAAAGACAGGGTTTTTTTTGTTTTTACTGACTTATAAAATACAGTCAATAGGATAGTACTGTTGTAAATTTTTTGAGATACCTAACGCTAGTTTAATACCAACTTGTTTAATATAAAACTAGTTAACACTGGTAAGGGCTTTTCAAAGGTCCAGGATAAATTTCCAAATAACTGTATCTTAACATTACCACTAGAAACATAACTGCTTTTTGGGTTGTATTTCATTGTATGGAATTAAGACCTAGTAAGAATGACAGTGCAGTAATATGCCTGCCCCCAATAGCAAATATGACCATATAAAAGTGGTCCCTTCTGAATAGCCCTTAGTGTATTTGTTTCAGTCATGTTGTCACTTGACAAAGCATGCCCAATCTCATCTTTGGAAAATAGCTTATTTTATTTTTCTTACTTATTTTTTAAGTTAATTTTATTGTTAAGGTGACATACAGAAGGATTACAGCTACATACATAAGGTAATGAGTACATTTCTTGTCAAACTTGTTACATCTTCCCTCATTTTTCTACCATCTTCCCTCCATCCCAATTTCCCCTCTCCACAAGAGATAAAGGAGAGACAAATGGCTTCTTTAAAAAAAAATTACATATCAGTAGACGAATGGATCAGGAAAATGTGGTACATATACACAATGGAATTTTATGCCTCTATCAGAAAGAATGACATTGTCCCATTTGTAAGGAAATGGAAAGACTTGGAAAAAATTATACTAAGTGAAGTGAGCCAGACCCAAAGAAACATGGACTCTATGGTCTCCCTTATTGGGAATAATTAGTACAGGTTTAGGCAAGTCATAGCAGAGCACCACAAGGCCCATGATGCTAAGTGAAATGAACTCCATGTTATGGAGACAATTGTTATATCACAGTTGTAACTACTTTCAACATCCCATGTGTATCTGTAGCTTCTATTATTGATGATGTTCTTGTATCACTTTCCTGTGGTTGTACCTACACTATCTCTGTAATCTTATCTGAGTATACTGGAAACAGTGTATACTGGTATTGGAACTAGGAAATTCAAAGGGAATACAAAAATTGAGAGACACAGGGTAAAAAAAGACAAACAACTACAAAAGCAATACTTGCAAAACTGTTTGGTGTAAGTGAACTGAACACCTGGGGGGGGGGAAGGGTAAGGGGGAGGGGGGAGGGCGGTATGAGGGACAAGGTAACAAACAGTACAAGAAATGTATCCAATGCCTAATGTATGAAAGTGTAACCTCTCTGTACATCAGTTTGATAATAAAAATTTGAAAAAAAATAAAAAATAAAAAAATTACATAGAACCACACAAAGTGCACACCTCTCAAACAAATATATCTTTCCATGTGTGTACATTGGTGTAGGTGTCACCTAGGTCAAGACACAGAGCACATCTAGAAACTCAGAAAACTTCTTTTATTTACACAGTCATTACCCTTCTCCAAAACGACACCATTCTTTTGAGTAGTACCAAAATAGATTTGTAGTAACAGCTTTTGAACTTTCTATAAATAGGATTATACATTTTATACTCTTGGGCATCTCATTTCTTTTCCTCAGTATTATGTATTAATAGCAATCCATATTCTTGCATTAAAATTCAGTTTATTGCTATGTAATATTGTTATGTGAATATGTTACATTCTACTAGGGAAGAATGTTTGGCTTGTTTTCAATGAAGGGCTATTATGAAAACTGCTATGCATGCTGCTGAACAGGTTTTCTTATTAACACAGGCACTCCTTATCTAATAGTTGAATTGTTAAGCTATATAAGTCATGTTTAGATTTACTTCATGCTTGCAATTCAAAAGAAGTTAAAACTGGTTATTGAAGAGATATTTGTATACATATGTCCATGGAAAGGTTATTTACAAAAGCCAACCAGTGGAAGTAACTCTTGTATCCACTGACAGATGAGTGGATAAACAAAATGTGGTGTGTGTACATATAATAGAATATTATTCAGCTATAAAAAGAGTACATTGTGACACACACTACGTGACAAACACTAAGGATATTATGCTAGCTAAAATAAGTCATTTAAAATAAACGAAACTGCCTGATTCTTGTACAGTGAATGTCTGGAGTAGCCAGATTGATAAAGACAGAAAGTAAAACAGTGGTTGGCAATGTCTGAAGATAAGAGAAAAATAAGAAGTTAGTATATAATGAGTGTAGAGTTTCAGTTTTGAAAAATAAAATACTTCTGGAGATGGATGTTAAAGATGGCTGCAAAACAATCTGTATGTAAACAATACCACTAAGCTGTACACTTAATAATGATCATGATGGTGAATTACCTTTATGCATGGTTTCCATTATAATTTCTACCAGGACCAGCTACCATTCACTTATTTAATTTTAACCATAGGAGTTGGTGAGCACTGGCATTTTGTTATAATTCTATTCTGTATTGATGTGATGACTAATGATGTTGAACATCCCCTAAGGCATTTATTTGTTCATAGCTTTTGTTAAGTGATTTTTTTCCCATGTGTTTTTCTTGTTTTGTCTTTCTTGGAGATTTGTAATAATTCTTTATATATTCCAGATATAACTTCTTTGTCATAGAACTGTGTCACGCTACACTGGTTGTGGGGACACTCAGCCCTACCCGCTTCTCCCACCAGCAGGAGGCCAGAGCATGTCTCGATTGGGGCTAAGCCGAGATGGGGATAGAGCTGGCGAAACCACCCCTCCTAAAACCCCCCTTACATTAAAGCAGACTCCGGACATGGAGATTCCGGGGAGCCATCTGATGGACTTCCGTTTATTCAGGGGGTGGACAACTACATTTAAAGCAAGAGTGAGGGCGGGAAGGAGAGAGACTTGGGGCCCGCTAGCTGAACGTTAGCGATTGGCTGATCTGGGCTGTTTGTCAAGAGTGGCACCCGAGGACCTCCCCAACGGGCTGACGTCATACTCCAACAGGACCGCCCCTGGGCCCCAGCGGTGCCATCTTGGAGGCAGACACTTGGATCCAAGACCAAGATGGGAGGCGGGGGTGGTCCAGAACTACTCCTTCCGGTTCCAGAACTACTCCTTCCGGTTCCGGACTGGAAGGAGGTAGGAGTGGTTTCCAGCCATGTGGCCCCAGGGCCGGAGGAGGGGAGGGCCAGTCAGGACCGCCCCCCTCGCGGCTACAGCCAGCATCCCGACAGAACTGCATTGAAAATATCTTCCTCTATAGTGTAACTTGCTTTTTTTCATTCTCTTAGTGGTATCATTTGATGAACACAGTTCTCATGGCATATTCTTGTAAAGTCCTAAATTGGAAAATATGCACATAAAATGGAGCCTTGATTCCTAGAAAAAAAATGTTTAATCTTTAAAGCTAAGGATGATGAGGATAATGATGCTGCGACCTCTCAAGTCTAATCAAGGGAGTATAAAGGGTTGTCAGTGTAGTCAGCACACAGATAAGGGTTGAAGTAAATTCTCAATCTAAGTAGCAGACTAAGAAATTGCCTTAGCATGAATTATATATCATATGTAAGTTGAATCTTATATATTTTTTCTCCTCTAAGAATTGGGAGTGATCCTTAAGGGAACATAACCATGTCAAGCAATAATAAATCTGATGAAGAAAATTAAGTAACTATTAGAGGCATTTGGAGTTTAAAATTAGCCAAAATCATGAAATAACATTTATGTTTGTGTCCCTGAAAACAGTACAAAAAGTTATTTAAAATGCTTTCAATTATGGCAAAACCACCAAAGTAGGCAAACGGGTTTCCAAAGCAACTTCATTCATTTAGATGTATATATCATACTGCAGAGCCATAGGTACACTTGAGCAAACATCCACTAAATCCCTTGGACATGGATGAGTGGACATTAGTGATGCCTGTGGGAACAACAGCTTCACTTCTTTCCCTTCCTACCCAAGGATAGAATATTCCAAATCTCAAAACCAGAAAGTAAGTGAATAGTCTCCTGACCTGAAAGGGAAATAAAGAATGGTTCTAGAATCTGGACTGCCACAATTACTACTCATTAAACATTCTAAAAGCCATGATCATGAACATTTGTTAGATAATCCAAGTTCAAACTTGAATTGATATAAAGACCAATCTCGCTTTTTCCTCTCACCATTTTTCTTCTTTTTCTCTTTATTTAAAGGTGTCCTTAAAAGAAGTAAGTTGATTCTAATTACCATTCATTAATGGGAACATGAGACTATTTAAACCAAATACTTCTGCAATAATCCTTAATGAAAAGCCAAACAATCCTAATGGGTAAGACAAAGCCTACTTGGCATTGTTAATATGAGCAATTATAAACATCTATTAGAATACTACTTTCCTAGCATTGGAATAAAGACTTTATATTATCTCATATTTACAACACAGTGACTTAGACACTATGATTATCTCTAATTTTCAGTTTAAAAAACTGAAATGTGTGTAGGTTAAGTAACTAAACTGATTAAGAAACACAGACAGCATATGGTAGAGTCAGAATTTAAATCTGATCTGGCTAATCTCAGACTATAACGCTCTGTTGCCTCCACCACAGAAATCTAACAAGCCTGAGTACTCTTAAGAGGCTTAAATATCAGCTCTTTGTTGATCTGAGGAAATGCGTTAGAGAAAAGGCTGGTCTCATATATTTTTCAGAGTTCTTAGGTATCAATAACAAAATTCACTCCAACTAGTTTAAGAAGAAAGATTTCATAAAAATAGTTTTTGTAGCTGGGCACCAGTGGCTCATGCCTGTAATCCTAGTTACTCAGGAGGCTTAGATCTGAGGATGGTGGTTTGAGTCCAGCCTGGGCAGGAAAGTCCATGAGACTCTTATCTCCAATTAACCACCAGAAAACTGGAAGTAGCGCTTTGGCTCAAAGTGGTAGAATGCTAGTCTTGAGTGAAAAAGCTCAAGGACAGTGCTCAGGCCCTGAAGTAAACCCCTGTGGCCAATAAAAGCAAAACAATTAGGTTGTGTAATCCAAAGAATTTCTGAGAGTACCAGGGACCAAACGTAGATACCAAACAGCCAGAAGCAATCATACAGAAAGAAGAGATGCCCAGCCATAACTCAGGATGGTTATAATGTAAGGACTTTTGCTGCTCCTTCCTGTTTGACCCTTTTAGCTTGAGGCTGAAGCCACAGAACACCATCTTGTTTCAGAAGGATCAGATGCTTCAGCTGCCCTGTTTGACTAATCATCCATGTTTGGTAAAACGCCCCTGAATGCAGTTTCTGTGCCTAATTGCTCTCATACATAGCATTGGACATGCAGGAGAACCTCATATGCCAGTACTCTAGTTGCAAGAGAATCTGAAAAAGAACGTTTTGCTTTTCATACTCCAAATACAGAAAGACAAATTAGATGCCAGATGACCTAACCAATGGTACCATCGATACTATGAGACAGGGATTTCACACTAGCATTCTCCTGGCAATAATTTTATGTGTAATCAGTATAGAGAAAATACTAAGTATTCCAGATCAGGAACATTGAATGATAATTTTAAACAGAATCTCAGATTTCTTTCAAGTCAGTCCATATAGAAAAATACCTAAAATGACTACAAACAGACCTAAACCTAAGAGAACACACACTTAGTAGTACTGTCCCTGTAGTAGTCCAAGAAAAACAGTATCAAATAAAAAACCCAAAAGATAACCTTCAAGTGTACCTTAGTGGTAGAGTATATGCTTACCTGTATATAAGGCCCTGAGTTCAATTTCCAATGCAAAAATAAAATCAGTCAACCCACTCTCAAATTATTGCTTCTCTTGCCTTTACTGCAACTCATCACTTACAAAGACCTGTAATTTCTGCCTATAAACATTTGTCAAAACGGCCTAGTCTCTCCATCATTTCTATGTTGTAGTTGCCTGAAAATTACCCAGTATCTCAAATCATAGTCTACTCCCTACTGTTGGAATGTTCTTCATTTTCCAGTCCAATATGAAAACTTGCCTTTTAAAACTCAATTTAGGACTGACTGTTCTTTGTACTTTGCCTAACTCATGATTGTTCCAGTATTATTTAGGCATTCTTTAATAGCATCACTCCATTTTTATTATTGTTGCTCAAGAGCCCCTTTCTCTCCCCACTAAGCTTCAAGTTCTTAGTGGGTAACAAATTATTGTTTTGTCTGTATCCCCGGCTTCTACATTTCCATTATGTACACAGTATAAAGGAAATACGTAGTGCATTGACTGAATGTATCACTAAAAAGGGGGCACCATCTGATCCATATTCCTTTTCATTCCTACTGTTACTAAGTTCCATTAGTTTTTTAGCTTTTAGTCATAGATAAAACATGTGCAAAATGAAATTTTCTATCTTAATCATTTAAAGTTCGTAGTCTACCAGAATGACCTACATTATTCTGCAACTATTACTGCTTTCTGTCTCCATCTTCCATTTCATTTTCCAAGACTGAAACTCTAGACCAACTAGACAGCTTCAATTTTCCTTACCCCATTCCGTTGTAACTACCCTCCCACTTTCTCTTTCTATGAATTGCACTACTCTAGGTTCTTCATATATGTGTAAAGATACAAAATTTGTATTTTTTCTGACTCTAACATTTTTTTAACTCCAGGAGAACTGCATTATCAATGAGCGTTGAAAGAGTAAGATTTTGAAGTAAAACTATTCTTATGTATTTTGGGGGGGGAGGGTTGTTGTGTTTTTGTATGCGTCTGTGTGGTTTTTTCTTTTTCTATTTTTGGTCTTGGGGCTTGAGCTCTGGGCCAGGGCATTGTTTCTGAGCTCTTCAGCTCAAGACTAGCACTCTACCACTTGAGCCACAGCATTACTTCTGGTATTATGGTGGTTAATTGGAGATAAGAGTCTCACGGACTTTCCTGCACAAGCTGGCTTTGAACTGCAATCCTCAGATCTCAGCCTCCTGAGCAGCAAGAATTACAAGTGTGAGCTACCAGCACCTGGCTAATAGTCTTGTTTTAAATATTTATTTACCCACAGAGAGATTATCCTAACCAGACCTCTCCAAATTTATCAAGATTCATCCCCCAAAGAGCTCTTCATTTCCTTGAGTTACTAATGTGTACTTTGTTATCATACAAAATTTCCAGATCCCTGAAGAAAAAAAGACAACAGAGAAGTTGGCATTGCCTAGGAAAAGAAATTCCAGTTAAGTTCTGTAAGCTGTTCATTTGTGCTATACTGTGGGAAAAATACCCTAAGTGTCAGAAAAGACAGTAAGCAAATTAAAGAAATACCAGAGACATGACTGCAACTATTCAAGGGAAATGGTATCTGTTCAAATCAACATTCACAAATGATTGAACTAAAAGTTAAAAATTGTCTAGAGATTTTCTTGGTGGAAAGGAGTGAAAATGGGCCATTTGTGTAGTTTAAAATTTACCATCCAATACTGCAAATGGTTACACTAAATAACCATGTCAATTATATAGATAAGCATTTAAGGTAATCACTTAAAGTTAAATGAACACATTTAGGTTATGATGCAAATAGTAAAGTCCATGCTACGAACAGTAAAATTCTATGTCCTACTAATAACCTACAAGACTACATGGCCTATTAATCTGCTCACTCTTCATTCACTATCCAGGCTTCGGCTGCCATAGTGACCTTTATGATGTTTTCATAATACTTTAAGGAGACTAGGAACTTTTTATTTACCTATTCTTCTAACCTGGAATGCTTCATTACAAGACGCACTTGTGGCTCACATTTTTCACTTTATTAATACTTCCACTCACTTTCCCTTCTACAGGAAGTCTTCTCCTGTCTACCCTTTATAAAATGGTATCCTCACCTCTATAATTTCCTATCATCTTACTCTGATTTATTACACTAATTACAAGATATCATGATTTGATATATTTCTATACCTTTTATTAGCTATAACCCCTTACTACACTAAACACTATGATGCAAAAGATGATGTCTAATTTCATGTGGTGCTTTCAAAAGTTTAATTCATCTTTCTTTCAATAAATGGCTATACACTATTGATGAACTGTCATGTACTATAACCTAGTTTTGTCTCAACTTACTTTGTGCTGTATCTACTTGGGTTGAACTAAGAAAAATTATCTTAAGTTCAATAAAATGGTTTTGTGTTCTCAAATTGGTGATTATTATTTAGTTCTGTCTGGAAAAAAAATGAAATTCAGGGAAAAGAAGTTAAAGTGAAAAAGACTTATATAGCAGTGTCCTACACATATTAGATATTGCACTGAAATTAATTTATCCATCTTCCTTGCATTTCTTAAGCAATGAAATTTGCATGATTTCTTCCAAAGTTATTGCCTTGATATATAAAATGTAAATACAACTTAATAATTATTGAATTTTTATTTACCATTCTAAATATACTTTCAGAATCACAATTAAGTTGCAATGGACAAAAACAGACAAGTGATCTAATAAAAGCATATAAGGAGACCTGGTACCAGTGGTTCACATCTGTAATCCTAGCTACTCAGGAGGCTGAGATCTAAGGATTGTGGTTCCAAGTCAGCCCAGGAAGAAAATTCCCTAAGACTCTTATCTCCAATAAATCACTCAGGAAAAGCCAGAAGAGACACTGTGGCTCAAGTGGTAGAGCGCTAGCCTTGATCACAAAGAGGTTCAAGGACAGCCACTCAGGGACAGCACCCAGGTCCTGAGTTCAATTCCCAGAACTGGTAAAAAAAAAAAAAAAAGCATTTAAGGATGGCATGTGGATTTTTGAGACTAGAAAATGGCAGGAAAGAAATCAATGAGGCATTCTTTCCATATTTTTCAGGAAATGTGTCCTCTTTTTTCATATTTCTTTTTCTGACATTATTCTCCTGTCTAACATATTATGTGTGCTTTCTCATATGAGCACTGAATGGTAAGTAAGAGAAAGAGGAATGGAAAGTGCAATTGAATGAATTAACTACATGGAAGAGGAGGAACAAATGAAAACGGAGCAGAGTGTTATTTGAATACAGAAAATTATCAGGAAAACAAGGATGTAAGTTTGGATATTAGAGAGTCATTTTGGGGGTATAGGTAGAACATGGGGTTTTAAAACAATTATTTATTAAATGTTTACACAGAACTTACTACATGCTATGAATGCATTGTTCTAAGTATTTGGCATATGTATGTTAACTAATCTAGTCCTCATAATAATCCTGATGAAAGTATTATTATGATTATTATATCATTAATTAATCAGCCCTGTTTTATAGATTAATAAAAACAGAAGTACAGGGAGATTGAGTCAACTTCTCTAAAGTTCCATAGTGAGGAAGTGGCAGTCCTCTAACTCTACACTATACTGCCCTCAATGTAGGTTATATTTGAAAACCTAGCTCTTCTCTTTTGCAATTGAATGATCCAAGATAAGTTAATCTCTCTGAGCCTCAATTTTCTCACAACAAAAGGGAATTGTCATTCACCCAACATATAGTTATCAAAAACTAAGTGACAGATATTGAGCAATAGACATAGACATAGTTCTTCTCTTAATGGAATTAGAATCCAGTGGGATAAAGTGGTTATAAATATTTGAGAGATGATGACTAGAAGGTCTCCTCAATACTGCTTGGCACATTGCAAGAGATCAGCAAATATAACAACTAAAGAAAAGAAATGTGAAGAAAAGTTAAAAAATAAACAAAAGAACATGGAGTATAGTTTTCTCCCAGTGAACAACAATATAAAAAGGGAATGTGGAAGAGCTCAAAATGCACTCAGAAAATAAAGATTGTATTTGATGTAATAGGCCATAATTAAGATCTGAGAAGTAAAAATAAAGTATATTTCCTTCACTGATGCATAAGTTCTTATTTCAAATGAAAATGGCCAAAAACATATGAAAAAGTGCTCTATATCACTGGCCATAAAAGAAATGCAAATCAAAAAACACTGAGATTCCACCTCACCCCAGTAAGAATGTTCTTTATCAAGAAAACTAACAATAATAAATGTTGGAGGAGATGTGGCCAAAAGGGAACCATATTTCATTGTTGGTGGGAATGTAAACTGGTTCAGCCACTCTAGCAAGCAGTATGGAGATTCCTCAGAAGGCTAAACATAGAGCTCCCCTATGACCCAGCAGCCCCACTTTTGGGCATCTACCCAAGAGAACACAAACAAGAACATACTAATGCCACCAGCACAACAATGTTCATCGCAGCACAATTTGTCATAGCTAGAATATGGAACCAACTCAGATGCCCCTCAGTAGATGAATGGATCAGGAAAATGTGGTACATATACACAATGGAAATTTATGCCTCTATCAGAAAGAATGACATTGCCCCCATTTGTAAGGAATTCGTAAGGAAATTTGTAAGGAAATGGAAGAACTTGGAAAAAATTATACTAAGTGAAGTGAGCCAGACCCAAAGAAACATGGACTCTATGGTCTCCCTCATAGGAAATAATTAGCACAGGTTTAGGCTAGTCACAGCAGAGGATCACAAGAGCCTAATAGCTATGCCCTTATGAATGCATAAAATGATGCTAAGTGAAATGAACTCCATGTTATGGAAACAACGGTTATATCACTGTTGTAATTACTTTTAACATGCCATGTGAAACCGTAGTTTCCATTGTTGATGATTCTCTTGTATTCCCTTCCTGTGGTTGTACCCGCACTATCACTGTATCTTATCTGAGTACATTGGAAACTGTATATACTGGTATTAGAACTAGGAAAGTGAAAGGGAATATCAAAATCGAGAGACAAAGGATAAAAAGACAAACGACTCCAAAAGCAATACTTGCAGAACCATTTGGTGTAAACCAACTGAACAACTCATGGGGGGAGAGGTAAAGGGGAAGGGGGGAATGAGGGAGGAGGTAACAAACAGTACAAGAAATGTACCCATGGCCTTACATATGAAACTGTAACCTCTCTGTACATCACTTTGACAATAAATAGAAAAAAATAAGTTCTTATTTCAATAGCTAATATAGTTAAAAATTATTTAGAAATTTCATGTTGTGTATGAGAAACCATAGTACTAAGTGTAAAAGCATGCTGCAAGTTATCTTTAGGCTAAGATAAGGAATACGAACCTTTATTTCCTAGATCTACTCATCTGTATTCTCCTGTTGCTTCTATTCCTGCTACACTGCCTCCATTCTACCCACCATTCAAGACTCAGTTTCTTTCCTAACTATATCACCTGTCATAATCCTTGCTTATGTCAGAATTAGAAAACATGCAGGATGCATTATATCATTGAAAATATTATACAGAATATTGTGTATATAGCAAGAAATGTAATTTCCTTACACACAGGTGATATTTTTAAACAAGTTTATATTTCTCCACAACTCCACTTTCAATACTTAAACTAGTACATAAAACACAGATCAAAGTACATATAGATAAGTACAAACACACACATATATACTTTAAATCAGGAAACCATCAAAGAGCCATCTTTCTGCTTGGGCCTTAATTAACCTCATCCAATTATAAATACTTAAAATTTTGTATTATAATTAATTATGGGCCTCACTGTGATAGTTACATTACAGTCTTTAGTGGATTTCATTATACTATTCTCAAATGCATGTGTAATACCTTTAATCATATTTATCCCCCATCACTCTCTCCTTTACATTTCCTTCCACTGGCAGGTTTCTCTCAGACAGTCCCCTTTTAAAATCATGACATGATGATTGGATTTATTACACCTAGATTCTGCATATATGAATGAAAACATGGTATTTGTTGTTCTGAGGTTGTGCAACAGGATCTTCAGTCCCATCCTTTTTCTTACAAAGAACATAGTTTGATTCTTCTTTTTTTTTTTTTCTTTTTTTTTTTTTGGCCAGTGCTGCGGCTTGGGACTCAGGCCCAAGCACTGTCCATGGCTTTTTTTTTAAATCAAACTGAATTACAAAGAGGTTACAGTTTCATACATTAGGCATTGGATACATTTCTTGTACTGTTTTTTACCTCGTCCCTCATTCCCCCCTCTTCCCTTCCCCTTTCCCTCCCCCCCCCATGGGTTGTGCAGTTCATTGGTTTTTTTTTGGTTTTTTTTTGCTCAAGGCTAGTGCTCTACCACGTGAGCCACAGCGCCACTCCTGGCCTTTTTTATATGTGTGGTGCTGAGGACTCGAACCCAGGGCTTCATGTATATGAAGCAAGCACTCTACTACTAGGCCATATTCCCAGTCCTTGATTCTTCTTTATTGATGGATAATAACCCATTGCATACATTTTCCCCATTTTCCATTTATCCATTGGTTGTGGTCATTGTGAATAGTGATGCTGTAATTTCATATTTATAAGCAGGTCTTATTAATATTTGTCCTCATCTGTAAACTAAGAAAATGAGCGTGGATCATTGATCCCTCAAAGTCTTAAAAATTGGGGCCTTCATGTTATAATACTTATGAAATTTGGTGTGTTAGGTAAAATGAAAGTGACAAAACGTATAAATTAATATAGCAGCATTTTAAATAAATTAATACTGTATTAGTAATTATAGCATCTATGAACCGGTTACCTTGCAGTGCACAGAAGTTATAGCCCTCAGGTGTAGCCACCATAATTTTCGCATACCATCTTCCCCCCTGCTTATCAATTCATTATGTTATTAACTGATAACTCATTTTGTCGATTTCTGCAAGGCAGAGGTAAATAGACGATAGATAGACTGACAGATAGAAGAAAGATAGATAGATAGATAGATAGATAGATAGATAGATAGACTCTTCCAGAATACAGTATATATATTTAAAGTGTACTAGCTAACTTCCTTTCTTCAGTAGAAATATTATGGAGGCATTTAGGAACACAAGACTACAAAAGTTATTTTTCTAACATTTCTTTAATATATATGTACATATATATGGAGAGAGAGAAATAGAGAGAGAGAGAGAGAGAGAGAGAGGGAAAGAGAGAGATCATAGATATGTTTGACAGTCCAGGCAAATTGATCTAAGTTTTTGTTGTTGTTTTTTTTAAAAAAAAAGGCTTGAACTTCTATGACTGCCTGACACAAGTGGAAACACACACACACACACACACACACACACACACACACACACGCTTTAGGCCAATGAGTGCTAAACATAAAATGGTTAAACTCAAGGGCTACCCAACTGTATTCACTGAATCAGCAAGATCAGCATTCCTTAAGAATTTATCAGTAGTTCTCCAGTTAATTAAAAATTCAGAGATGGAGGCCCCAATCTGTGTTTTAATCAGCCCTCTAGGAGATGCTTAGAGAACCAAGAGTCTAACCCAAGTTCTTTTTCCACAAGTAAAATTTCTAAGATACAACTAAAAAAGAGTAAACATACAAAACCTAAATCCAAAAAAGGACAAAAAGAGAAAGATATAAACTGATTTTCCTAGAGTTTGTTTAGTTAGCAGAGCACATTGGTTTTGTTTTTTTTTGCATTGCTTCTTAGATCTGGGTCAATATATCTTGCTATACATGCTATTTAAAATGATTCATATAAAATGATTCATATACCTGTTTTCTCAGAATGAGCATTCAAGTATCTGCTACAGAAGCTGTAGTTGAGCTTTTTCTCTTTGTAGATGTCTAAAACTTCTTGATTTTATTTACTCTTTACTTGATTTGAGAACATTAACATGTTACACTGATAGTTGTCTATTTCCTTGATTCTGGATAATGACAAATGAGCTTAGTGGTCATTACTTTCAAAATAGTATATTGTAACTTTGTAACTATTTAACATGAAAGCCCATACTCATTAAACAAAATTGGAAACAGAAGATGAAGCCATCCGAGTGGGAGTATATATCAAAATCAGCAATGATTCCATTAGGAAAAGTGCCAACATTCTTGAAAACACTCTTCAATATTTTTAAAATTTTATTTCTTGACATATATTACTTCTACAAAGTTTTTCACTGCGACATCTATATACACGTAAATACACATACATACATACATACATACTTACTTACATACATGTGCCCCCAAACTCCATCATCCTCCCTTCCCCCATTTTTTTGTGCAGGTCTTCAGGCTTGAACTCAGGGCCTGGATGCTGCCCCTGAGCTTTCTTGCTCAAGGTTAGTGCTACCATTTGAGTTGCAGTGCCACTTCCAGATTTTTCTGAGTAGTTTAGATATAGGAATCTTACAGACTTTCCTGCCCAGCTTGGCTTTGAACTGTGATCCTCAGTTCTCAGCCTCCTGAGTAGCTAGGATTATAGGTGTGACCACCAGCACTCAGCCATTTCCCTATTTTAAAAACAATTTGAACAATTTCATTTTATTTTCATACATGTATATAAAGTACTTCAACCATCTTCACATCCATCCACCCACTTTACTGGCCCTCTCTCCTGTTGGTACCTTGCCCAGGAGAGACTATTTTACTTTCGTGTGACTTGTTTTTTTTAAGGATAAATAGCACATTTGAATAAAATTACATTTGAAAGAACTTAAAAAGTATAAAGCACTTTTGCAAGTAACAGTAATATAAATAATAGGTCACAATAACTGGATACTTCTCTATTCTAGGCATTAAGCTTCAAAGTTTGCCTACATTATTATAATAACCTCTCAGTAATCATTTATGAGTGAGGTTGGATAATGTGCCCTAAGCTATATAATTAACAAATATTGGAGACAAAATGTGAATTAAGATATTTTGTACTTCAAATCCCATGCCACCAACCACCACATTTATTGATCATGATCCAGACACTACCTGTATCTGTAGCTGTATCTACATATATTTATTTTGATAAACTTCAAATATGGCACATTTTCATTGTTAAAATTAAAACAAAGTAGAGCTGGAGATGAGGCTCAAATGGTAGAACTCAACCAACCAAGCAAGACAAGTGAGCATGAAACCCTGAGTTCAAACTCCATTAAAAAAAAGAAAAGAAAAGAGCAGTTACTTAGGGAAAAATGCTTTTGTTATTTGAGCTGTTAATGTGAACTAAGCCCAATATCTATCTTCTGTTCCCGTTTAGTCATAATTGCTTTGCTCTCAGCACTATCATGTGACAAATTAATCAGAAGCCTGGCAACCCATACAGATTTGTTTCAATTTCCAGCAAGGCAGGTGTATTTATTAAACATATGTTTGGCAACAGTGCAGATTTTCTGTATCTTTAGGTACCACAAGTAAACCTGACCAATCTATTTCCATATCACTAACACTGACAACCACTAAGACTTGCATTAACAAGCAGAGAACAAAATGAGTGGAATGTTGTCTTCTGTCTTCTCCTTTTTCGGTGCAACTCTTGTTCAGTAAGTTGCAAACTGACTCAATGATATTTAATTATTACCTGGTGCTTTTCTACTAGGAGAGAAAGATAACATGCATCTGCAATCAACTTGTTACTTCCACAGATAAAATTTGCTGCAGTAAATGACTACTCTGGTCACAAATACTGCCATCTGAGCTTTGACTCTTCCCACTCACCTTTAGTGTCCAGCTTCCCAAATGTTGGCTCCAAAATCCAAACTGCTTTCACTATAATTGAGAACTTCTGGGTAATTCCAGCTTGATCCTTCTTTGTCAGGAAGCAACAAGGCTTTGACTAATTCCTAGAGAAGCTGATATTCTTTCTAAGGATCACATGAGTGCTTACCCTTCAGTCCTTGCCATTTGTTAAAGTTGTGCCAGAACCATTCTATCCCAATGCAAAAGAGAAGCAATGCCAGAAATCTAGGATAGAAACCCACCAGGCTGGGTATTCCCATGGAAATTGGAAACAGCCTAACTTAACAAGAGTCTACAGATATTTAAAGCAGAATGGACTTTTTACAAAGAAAGATACAGATTCTTTCTTTATGGTCCATTAACAGAAGAAAAGGAGTACAAGCTAATCTCCTAAGAACAGAATTTTTATGCTGAGTGTAGAGGGATGTCAGGTAGATGCCCTAACCCCTTTTGGTAACAGACACTCTCCTTTGTGGTCTGCAAAATCGATTTCTACCTTTAGAAAAATCAGATCTAGATCAGGCTGATGGGTCACAACTTGTAATCCTAGTTACTCAGGAAGCTATGATCTGAAGATCATGGTTCTAAGCAGCCTGGGCCGGAAAGTCTTTGGAATGCTCTAATTAATCATCAAAAAAAGCTGGAACTGGCTGGGAATATGGCCTCGTGGTAAAGTACTCGCCTCATAAACATGAAGCCCTGGGTTCGATTCCTCAGCACCACATATATAGAAAAAGCCGGAAGTGGTGGCACTGTGGCCCAAATGGTAGAGTGCTAGCCTTGAGCAAAAGAAGCCAGGGACAGTGCTCAGGCCCTCAGTTCAAGCCCCAGGACTGGAAAAAAACAAAGCAAAAAGCTGGAACTGGAGTCATGAGTTTAGGGGTAGCCTTGACCAGAAAAGCTCAGGAATACTCAGGGCTTCAGTTCAAGACCCAGGATTAATAACACACACACACACACACACACACACACACACACACACACACACACACAGGAATACTCAGGGCTTCAGTTCAAGACCCAGGATTAATAACACACACACACACACACACACACACACACACACACACGCCCGCACACGCCCGCACACAAACAACCAAACCAAACCCAAACCCCTATTGTACAAGTCATTATTGTTACTTTAAAATTTTTCATAAGTATTCAAGTTCTCCACAAATAAGAAGGAAATAAAATGCAAATGAAAGAAAAGATTCTATTGACAATATTTGTGAGCTGATCAGGTAAGAATAAGGAAAGTTGCATATGGGTTAGTAGAGGACAAGTCAAGGAGTCCCAGGCATCCTGTTTCTCAAGATTTAGGGAAAGATACTCTCTGTGCTCAAGCATGGCCTCATCTGTAGTACCTGTCAGTGACCCAAGACAAGGCCAAGGTGAAGGAAATCCCAATGTCAGAAGTCAGGAAGTTAGCTGTACATAGTATAAGGCAAAAATGTCTGTACTCCTATCTATTGCTACAATCAGACAGGGAAGGGTAAAGGTAGATAAATCCCTTGTTTTAAAAAGATACTTGTATTCAGGAAAAGACCAGGAAGGTGTCTCGCTAATGCCATAAAAATACCTTTAAGTACAAAGAGATTTCATTGTTAGCAATTACCCCAGGCCTTGGGTGTCTGCCAGTATCACCAACATGAATTATAGGTGTGGTCGGTTAAGACAGAGAAGGCTAGGAGAAGGAGCAAAACAACACTGGCAGAAGAATGACCATTTGTTTCACTCTCATTTGGATGCAGAAAGACAGGTACTAAGCAGCTATGTTTTACTACATGTGTAGCCTTAGGAAAGTCTTGAATCCCCCTGAGCTTCAGTCTGTTGTGAAAAAAAAGAAGGAATTCTCTTACTCTATTCACATGTGCTCTTATTAGGATCATTTGTGGTCCTCTGTGAAAACAAACCCTACAAATGTGAGGTACTTTTTGTTCTTTCCAGAATCCATGAAGTTCTGTTTCCAACTATTTCTGAAACATAAAGAGAGCAGATAATTGTGCTGTAAGCAGTCCTTCCCTTCCCACATCCCCCACATGTATAGTAATAAGCACTTGCATGTCATGCACAGAGATACAACCAGGCCTAGTGTAGATGTAGTTACTAAATATACAAATCACAAACTTTGCAGATGCACAACATGCCCAAATTTGTTTCTGGCACCTTCGAATCACTTTCTCTACTCTTTGTACTATGCCCATGCCATGAATGAGTATAGTCAAAAGGTGACTGGGAAATAAATTGGAAGCTTTTGGCTTATTTTCTGGGAAAGCATGGAATCAAAAGAAGGCCAGGAAAGAAAAAAAGAAAATGTGGAAATATTATCACTGGGAAAAAGAAATATTTCCACAATAATATAGATAAAATTTCATTTAGACCCCCTATTTTTGCCCTTTTATTCTGTCTTCTTTTCCAGTACTGTACACAATATTTACTGCTGTGCCATACCAAAAGGCTCCTTTCATGTGGGATAAGAAGCCCTTGGGGGCAATATCTACATGACCCTCATGAAAAAGAAGAATGAATGGTTAAAACTGGCAGAAGCAGTAGTGTGAAAATTATTTCTTACAACATTCAACTATGCAAAACATATTAGTCATAAATGACTTTTAATGGATGTTATAAATGTAGTTTGTTAACATGTGGTTGTTGAAAACTGTAGCAAGTTTGGCGATATCCTATATAAAATATAGATTTTTAACATAATGCTTCCTACATAGCCCCAATATGCACATAAGGTACTTGAGGCCAATACCTACATCATTCATCTTCATATTGTCTTCAGTGCCCAGAATAGTGTTTTACACAAATTAAGTAGTCAATGAGTGTGTTTCATCCTCTTCTGCATGTGAGTCGGCTTAGTAACAATTGGTAATAGGCAACTATGTCTGGATACTTTGCAGTATGGGAATTTGCTTGCATTCATTCTGGTGACTGCACTCTGGGACAGGCCAAAGAATACTTACAACCTCAACAGGATTACAAATATATTAGAAATAAAATTACGTTCTTTTTAATATATGCCTTTTCTTTCATATTTTCTCCATTTTAAGGATGAGAAATGTGTCCCTATATAAATTGGAGCTATAGTACATTGTAATTACTGCTTCCAAGTTGTGTGGGTGGTTTCTACTATTGTACCATGAAGAGGAGCTATTACATTAGTAAGCTTAAAATGATTTCTGAGTTTTGTAACAAGGAATACAAGTGTAAACGCTGCACAATTTTCAAAACATTGTTTTCAGAAAAATCTAGTGTAGCTCCACAGGTGAACTTATCTCTAGGTCAGATCCTCAGCAGGATGTCTATTGAAGGGAATGTTTACTTAAGATATCTTAATCAATGTAAGCATAAACTGATATCATAATTTTGTCTCAGGTTCCTCTTGTGGCTAGTTGTAATTCTGAAGATAAAAAGGAAACATTTATTTCTAAAAGCACTTTGCTTTTGCATTTTGGATATAATTCTAACACTAGCCATCATGTTTTACAAAGAGAGGACTTTTTAGACACTTACTGACGTGTAAATATGTGACTTTTTTCATGAACATAATACTAATTGTTTTCTACAGCCAGAGACTCATGAGCAAAAACAAATGAAGAAGATACTCTCTTGGAAATGTTCTTTCATATTTCATTTAGATTGGATTCATAATTAGGTATTAAGTGTATGAAGTGAACAGAGAGAATGATGTAGACTGCAGATTGATGACTTTATAGAACAATTCATCTTAAGACTGATCCCAATACTGTTTGATGATTGGGGAAAATCTGTTAAATACAGATTACCTCATCTGGGGGTAGGATGGTTTAGATAATCCCACTTCTCTGATGTCAAACTTTCCAGAGGGGAAAATGGAAACTAACCAGCTCAACACAAGGGATGCTTCTCAACCCTCACTAAGAATAATTTACCTGCCACTGACCAAGTTAATTTGCAAGAAAATGATTGTGTTATTCTTTCACATATATCTCATACTAAATGGAGGTTATCTGCTTCTCATCCACCACTTCTTTAAATAATGGGCACCAATGCTTCATAGCATGCAATCAATTGTACTAATTTTACATTCCCAAGAAAAATCCTTTATCCTTTCAACCTTAACCACATAATGTGTGTAGGAACTGTGTTAGTCAAAAGGGAAAAATATTATAAGTGAACACATGACTACATTTAGAGGAAGGAAAAATAGAATGGAGGAACATATTACAATGAATTTAATATTTTAGGCCTACAAGAAAAAAAATCAAGGTATCCAATTAGCTTTGGATTTCAGCTGAATAATAACTAAATATAAGTGTATCTCATCCAACACTTGGGACATATGTGTACTTTTATCTTCTAAATTAGCAGCCCTAAACTAGAAATATCATAATATAAACCCCTCAATAGAAACACAAAAAATACTGTGAACTCTGAGGAGAAATCTCTCTTTCCATGGGTGGACCAGTGAGTTATACATTGGGGGAGATTTATCTGCATTCTTGCAAGCAGAACAAAATAATCCTAAAGATGGAGGAAAAGTGTTGAAAGAATTAAATGTGAGCTCAGTGTAAAACCTTACCACTAGCCTATATGCAACCATATAAGAGCTACAGAAATAATAATTGGGTTGCTGTGAAGAAGTCAGTAAAATAGCTCCCAAAATGAGTTCAAAAAGAAAAAAAAAAAGACAAAATGTGGCTAAGTGGTAGAGCTCTTGCTTAGCATGCACGAAGCCCTCTCTCCTCACTACCACTTAAACAGAAAAATCCATAAGTGGTGCTGTGGACCAAATGGTGGAGTGCTAGCATTGAGCAAAATAAGTTCAGGGACAGTGCCCAGGCTCTTGCTGAGGTAAGTGCTTTTGCCAAAATGTCTGTGCCATACAGATCCAAAACAATAAAGACAAGTAAACATCCCTGAAACCATGAACCAAACCAAATCTTTTCTAATGAGAAGCAGATTTATCACAGGTATTCATTATACCAACAAAAGCCAAGACAGTTATTTAAAAAGAAATTCATATGTCAGGTGCAAGTGGTTCATACCTGTAGTCAGATTACTGAAGAAGCTGAAATCTGAGGATCATGGTTCAAAGCTAACCCAGACAGGAAAGTTCATGAGATTCTTATCTCCAATAAAGGATCAAAAAGCCAGAAGTAGAACTATGGCTCAAGTGGTACAGCACTAGCCTTGAGCAAAAGAAGCTCAAGGACAATGCCCAGGACCTGAGTTCAAGTCTCAGCACTGGCACTACAAAGGAAAAGAAAAGGTAACAAGAAATACATGTACCTTAGCTAAAAATCTGAATTAAAAATTCCCATTTCACCATCATATAATACCCAATATTATATGATGTTGTATGATAAAACAGTAAGTATATAATTTCAAGAAAGTTGTCATCCTCATGAGACTCAGATTCTTGGTTGCAAATTTGATGGCTAAATGTGATATTGTATATGAAAGCACTTACCATAAGGCTTAATGCATAGAAAATTCAGTGAATATTAATCACCTTCTTTTTCCACTTAAAGGCAAAAAGACATTCTCTCTACCCACCTCCATTTAGGCTCTATGGCTGGTTCTAGGAGCACAATACAAAAGCTGATTAATAAGAAAAAATAAAGGTTTTACTAATTTTACATGTTCATAGAGATAATCACAAAAGAAGTCTGAGAAAGTGAGCAAAATATAATGATTTAATGCTTTTTGTACAAAAAGTCAATAAATTTGTGAAGGAATGACAGGTCACATAGGTTTCTGAACTAGCATTGTAACACAAGGAATGTATTTAAGAGATGCATTTATTATATGCAGTATGGACTACTGAAAGATAAGGGTTATTTCACTTTGTTTATTCAGGTGTATTGCAGCCCTAATTACCAGCTTATAGTGATCAAGGCTATTTTCTGGCCTTGATATGTGAAGGACATCCCTTCCCAAAGAATCTTTATGGCTTGCTGAATGTAGAAAAATACAAGTAAGTTGGCTATTACTGAAGTTACATTTGCTCAAGTGATTTTAGTTTGAGATAATCAACATAGCAATTTGGCATATTTTGAGATACCATGTTCTTAACTCATTCATTACTATTCCCTCTCCCCTTCCCAAATCACATAGTTTGGACATGACACAGTCTACAAGACAATTCTCAAATAACATTTAACAGAGCTGACCACATCGCAGGACACACCTCACCTTGGTGAGGAAGGTTCTTTATACTAACAGGAGAAAGGGCATTAACTTTATAAATCCCAGTACAAAGAATAAGTCTATCCAGGAAGTATGACCCAAAAAAACTCCCTATAGAACAAACTAAAGGATTTTCAGGTACTTATAACTAACCTTTTTCTTTCTCTTAAATAAGCACCATTCATAAGGATTGTGGCCAAAGGACTTACCACTTAGAAGTGGGTTTATTAGTATCAAGTTGTCACTCTACCAGGAGACAATCCAAAAGGTAACCCAAGGAAGCAAGTCAGGCCCCTGGTATTAGGGGGCTCTGCCAACATATGAATCATCAATAAACGAGGTGAATTATAAGTTACTTCATACCAGACACTATTTTAAATGTTTCACTCTTATTAGCTATTATCATAAAATTAAGGCTCTGAGAGGTAAAAAGCTTACCTATGGTTCAATAGGATGAAATCTAAATAGTGTGGCTACAGGGTCCAGACTCAACTACTATGCCATACTACTCATGCTGCTGTAACAGTGTTGTAATTGGACTGTGCCACGTGAGCCTCATAGTCAGCAAAAAAGAAATACAATTATGTTATAATCTAATTTTAAAACACACACACAATAAAAAGAGCCCAGGCATAATTAAATCCCAAAGTGAAGGGTTTAGGCAGTAATTCTGCTAGGAATTCAGAGAAATTTCAGAATTTAAAAAAGAGGAACTTTCACTTCTGACTTGACATTTCTAAAATGGCTTTCCTCTTATGATAGTTCCAGTCTTTTAATGATTGAAGCGATCTCTTGAACTATTGATTTGACAACCAGATTGAGCATCATTGCAAGAATGATTAATTAGCTGAAATGTGGCTTGCTTCCCTCACCAAAACTATGATTTTAATTCTTCTCCAACATACTGAGATATCTTTACATAGTATGTTTTTACTGTTTAACTCTAATAAGCTTTGTCCAGGGATTTCCTTGCCTCACCGTCAGTACTATAATGTTAAAGTTCTATAAACGCAGAAAAAGTGTTGGCAATGTATACATTTGATAGCAAGTTCACACATACCATGGGTTTCTACAGAACTTTATATCACTGAAAGCTAATTTTGGATCTAGGGAAGGGAAAGAAAAACAAGGGTTTAAGACATCACAAGATATGTACTCACTGCCTTATTATGTAACTGTACCTCCTTTGCACAACATCTTGTAAACAAAATTTAATTAATAAAAAAAGCTAATCTGGGGGGCACTTATGGAAGTGTATACAAATATATTAACTGAAATATGGTAGATTCAAGATCTTAAATGATGTAATTCTTTGAAAGCCAAATTAAAAGTTCACCAAAATAAAATCAAGACAAAACCAAAGTTCACCAAAATAAAACACCAAGAAGTGGGTACTTGAAAGGAGTGGGGTGGGGTCAAGGGGAAGGGGACAGACAAATGAAGAGGAGGGAAATGCAGAGAAGAGTATATCCTACAAAATTAAGAAGAGTTAGGAAAGGGGTGGGTAAAGGAGGGATGGGTGAGAATGTTGAAAGGGTTGACACTGATTAAGATACAGCGTATTCGTGAATTGCTTTGCTAAAGGGAAACTCCCCTGTACAGCTACTTAAAGATAATAATTTTTAAAATAAGTCAATAAAGAGAAATTTGAACTTCAATTTGTACTTCATTAAGGAGACAACTTTTCTGCATGCCACCACCTACTTCCCTTTGCCATACTGCAATGCCAGTTCCTTAGCTGCCATCTTGTGGCAAACAGCACACACTGTTTAAAAAAAAAATCATTGTATTCAACATTTCACAGTAAGTCAGTCTTGCATTTTTACTTACTATTAATATATAGTTCTGTTTTCTGTTTCACCTGCCCTTAAAAACTTTTTCTATTTTGTTCTGTGTGATATTTGTAGCATGGCAGAGCATTTCAACTTCTATGTCAGTAGTTCCTTTCTAATACAAGTTTGGCTTTGTATATATACAAAAATGATCCTACTATAGAGGAACATTTATAAATGCATGAGAGTTCAATGTTTCCTTATTATGAGACAAACTATAAAGACATGGTTGGATGTTTTATTCTCTAGCATTTCTTAAAGGCTCAGCACTATCTACTTCATTTTGAAAGAATACCAGAGGTAACACAATGACATCAACCGTCACATCTTTTCCAATGCACTTACCCATTATTCCTGAAGTTTGTGAGTTCCATATTGGAACTTTTTTACCTGTACTGAGATCTGCTTTTTTCGCATCTCTTACACACTGATTTCCCCTTAACTATACTGATTTACTTCAACCTTAATGTTAGGACTCACATTCAGGCTTTAACAGTAACTCTAGATGAAAGATGTATAAAAGAAAATTTGTTTCAGAATCAAATTTGTTTGGCCACTTGAGGTCCTGTGTAAATAAGGAAGGTAGTTTGCATAGTTAGTGTGTTTAGAGTCTACTAGATCCATATTTTGAATTATGTCTTTTCTGTATTACCAGTTATTCAGCCTGGAAAAATCTGAGACTTTCAAACCATGTAATATACAAATTTAAAATGGGTAGCATGAAAACACACTTTGTGTTGAGAAGAGTGAGTTCCAGAGAAGAAGTATTCAAAAACAATCAGCTAATATGACTTACCAGTGATTATTTATACCTTTTATTTTTCTTAATGCCAGTCTGACTCTTAATGTTCAATCATGTTGCCCTTTTAAATTTGATTTAGCAAATGTTTACTGATCCTAATATTTACCACATATAATCCTATGTATTGAAACTACAAATAGTGTGAAGGACAGTTTATGACTGAGCACTCATGCAATTCACAATCAAGAAGATATTAGACAATAAAAAGTTGCATTCATAAACAGCACGATTTTCCAAAGAGTAAAGCAAACAGAAAATGCAAAGGCCTGAAAGCAGTAATCAAACTCAAAGTTAGAGGAATAAAAAAGAACTAGGATATGAGACTGGAGGTCAAATAATATTGAGATCAATACCAGAAAATCAAATTATATATGGCTTTGTAAGACTATAGACTTCATATTTCATTCTAAGTGTGACAGCAAACCATTGGAGAGTTTTAAAGGAGAGAGGTATATGACCAAATGTGTATTTGCTTTTGAAATATTCCTATTTCCTATACCATCATTTTAAAAGCCAAGAAAATTTGTTTCCATAGAATCAAGGAGATGTATAAATATAAATAAAGAATGGGCTAAACACTCAAATCTTAAATGTGAGCTATGAGATTACTATAATAAAACATAGGGGAAACACTTCAAGACATTGGTAATAACTGAATTTTTTAGATAGGACCCCAAAAGTATAGGTCACAAAAGTAAATAATAGGCAAATGGGACTATGTCAAATTCATAAGTTTTGGCACAGTAAAAAAAAATCATTAGGATTGAAGAACAACCTCTTGAATGGGAGAAAATATTTGTAAATGGTACATCTGACAAATGATAAGCACACAAAAATACAATGTAAAAAGCATGTTAGGAGGAACAGAGAAAGAGGTCCAATATGTATGTAAACAGAGACTGTTTATGGGGAAGACAAAAGAAAGGTAAATTTGACCAAGTACTTTATATGCATGTATGAAAATATAATAATAAAGGCATTAAAATTGATTTGTGGTGAGGAACATAAGAAAAAGTAATAGAGTGGGCAATATTTACCAGAGTACATTATATGTGTGTGGAAATATCACAGTGAAATGCCATTGTACAATTAATTATATGCTAATAAAAAGGAAAGTAGCAAAGCTAAGAAAATCATTCAGATGTGTCTAAGTCCTCTTGAAGAAACTCTAAAGGAAACCAAGGAGGTATCTGAAGTACACACCGCTGACAGAGTGAGCTACAAAATAGGTTTAAAGAACTAAACAGATACTTCTTAAAAGAAGGTAAACAAACAGCAAATACTGAAAAAATATTTGATTTTACTAATCATTAGAGAAATTAATATCCACAATGAGATATCTTCTCACACCAGTTTGAATGACTATAAAGAAAAGACAAGACATAGCAAATGCCAGTAAGAATTCAGAGAAAGGAGAATTCATCCATTATGGAATGGGAATGCAAATAGTCCAAACACTATGGAAAAAGTGTGAATATTCATTAAGAAGACCAAGAATAAAATTACCATATGACTCAGCAATTACATTATTAGATGTATATCTAAGGAAAATAAAATCTTTATGCCACAAAAGATGCTTAAATATCCATATTTGTTGTAGCATAGCCAAAATAAGGAATTAACACGTATGTCCTTTATCAAATGAATGCATGAAGAAAATGTCATTTTTACATGATAGAATATTATTCAGCCATAGAAAAGGAATGAAATTCTATCATCGGCAGCAGCATGGATGTAACTGGAGATCATCATATGGAGTGAAGCAAGCCAAACACATAAAGAGAAATGACACATGTTCTCACACATCGTGCAAATCAATAAATAAATGTGAATGTTTTCACACATTGTGCATCCTTGAAGATGTATGGTAACGGTAAAGGGTGAAGGGGATGGGAGAACAGAAGAAATCAAGAAGGGCTTCTAGGGACTGGAAAGGAGAAAGAAAAGGTAGCAAAGTAGGGAGGCTGAGTCTAAATAACTTCTTTTTTAAATTTAATTGTCAAGGTGATACAAAGCGGGGTTACAGTTACAAACATAAGGTAGTTAGTATATTTCTTGTCAAACGTTACCTCCTCCCTCATTTTTTCCCACATTCCCTCCTCCCTAATCGTACACCCCCACCCCAGTTGTATGGTTGGTTTACAACATATTGTCTTGCATGTATTGCTGTTGCATTGGTTCACCTTTTACACTTTGTCTCACCATTTTGATGTTCTCCTTCCCTTCCCTGAGTGTAACTTCTTGCAGCCTCCTAATGCCTCTTACTGGGTGGATGGAATTCTGTACCCAGTGCTGAAAAGCCTAGAGGTAAGAAAGGCCTTTCACTGAACACAGATGCTAGCTCCAGGTGAGCTACAAAAACTGCTTCAGAGAAATGCAGATGTCATAGCCTTAGGAAAGCTTTGTATATAGAGAATGTACTGATTTGGCCATAATTAACTCCCTAAATGACTTCTCACTAGCCTCTGAGTAGCCTCTAAGTATGTATATGGAAGGTTGAGGCCTATCTTCCCTAGATGGAAAAGTTCTGCTGGCATCTTGTCTTCAGGGTGGGAGAAGGTGAAGCCCCCTCCCCTTGGGTGATGGGCATACGTGTATCCCTGGAGACAGGGGCAGGCATTTGGCTGATTAGTTACTGAACATGTAATTCCAGCGCCCAGAATTCGGATTTTTCCTGCGACTCTGTCCCCTGACCTGACCCTATATAGGCCTGGACCAGCTCGGGTGTCAGGATGCCATGCCACAAGTCTCCATATTCCTGTCCTGTCTCCAGTCTCCAGACTGTTCTCCAGTCACCATGGTGTCCCACTTCAGCTCTCCATTGGAGCTGAATTGGTCTGTTAGTATAGTTTTTGCTTTTTCTTCCCTCTCTGCCCTGTTTCCTGGCTGTGTTAAGTGTATTTGCTGACTGCAGGCCTTTTAAACAACTGGCTGCCTGCAGACTCATAGTGCTTTAATAAAGATTCCAAGATTTGACCTCTCAAAATGTGGCTTCTCTTATTTCTCACCTTACAAGAATTGGATATAAGAGGGTTAACTGACATGATCACCACTTTATTATATACGTATGGATGGATAGATAGATAGATACAGAAATACCACAGTGAATCCCATTAATTTGTACAAACTAATTCCTATTTATGACTATAATAATTTAAATTTTAAACTAAAAATAAAAACAAACAAGTGTGAGAGATGACAAGAGTCTCTTTTGGAGTCAGAAGTTCATTCATATCTTTGAGTACCATGATATAACTCTTTATAATAAATTCTTCCTTTTGGCCTGAGGTGTCTATTTCCCCTTAGCTTTCAACAGAATAAACTGTTTCTAACTACTTAAGTCTTTTACTGCTAAATGATCAAACATCCTTCTCTCTGCCTTCCACATATTATTGCTTCTCATTTTTTATTTGTCCCTATAAGCATTTTTACAGTTAAAAAGTTATGCTTCCATGTCATACAAAGTCAAAGGGTGTGAATGTAGTGTCATTGATAGTACTCCTGTGTGGCTTCTTGACTTTTTCTGCCACAAAATTAGAATCTCAAAAATTAACAAAATATAGAATACATTCATGTGCCATATATTCTTAAGAACTGATTGTCAAAGAGAAGAAGTAGATTTTGCCAGATAAAAGAAACCCGAGAAAGGGGTGGGAGAACAATAGCAGCCATATGGTAGAATCAAGCTGTTGACATAGTGATGAACGTGGGTGAGAGCATTCCTCAATAAGTGTACACAGGATAATATTCTGAGATCCTAGCTGACATGCAGCAGAGAAGTCTGGTAGCTAGTAATAAGATTTCAATCATAGAATTGTAGTTTATGGTGAGAATGGTCCTCAGACCTGAGTGGCTTATCAGTATAGAAAAGTTTTGGGGACAGTATAGAGGATACCAAGTTACCTGAAATAAGATACATAGTTGAAAAAGAAACCAAATAGTATTTTCCATTTTATTGGAGTTTCTGTATGTTGTGTTGCAGCTCCACTTGTCTTAAATCAAGCAAATGCATTAGGCCTTCAGTCTCTAGAGGGCTGAGATCAAAGTCCCCAAGTTTTGGACACACTGTGTAACTTTTATCTCTAAATTGCCTACTAATAGCAGACAACAGCTTAAAGCAGTGACCGGTCAGCTGATCTGTCTTTTTGACTACTACTATTCTCCTTGGTAAGGTTTATAGTTGTGAGATGCAAGCCTGTTTCCTAACAATTCACTCCTTAGAGGCACTAAACACTTTCCATTTGATACTGGTTTTGGTCTCAAGTCATGAAAATTAATGCCTTTATAGAAAAGAAAGAAGACATGTGTGCACGTGAAATGAGTAACTCACTGAACACATTGCTGGAAAAACTGCTAACTACATAATAAAGTAGTTCTGAGTAACAGTGCTGAGAAATTGCATTTTTATGCCCCTATCTTCTACAATCTGGAGGGACAATCGGTGAAGTGAAACCAATACATGGCCTCAAACCAAAAGCAAAAGCTGATGATAGCTTGCAAAACTCAAATTCATGTTTATACTTACCTTCTCTCAACATACTGCTACTTCAGTCAAGCAAGGAAATTTTGTGATCTTAGTGGAACTCTCCAGTTTAAGACTAAAAGGCAAATGTACGAATCATTGTGTTTAGGGATCTAGGAAAATCTTTTCTTCCCTTAGTAACTTCTTTTTATGGTCTTTAAGAAGGGAACTAACATTTACTGTAAAATGTTGTTTTTATTTTCTATGGCTAATGCCCAACCACTGATATCCTCCATTTCCCTACAATTATAGACAGTTATTAAAGAGATGATGAAGGCACAAAATAGCTTTGAAAAGCTGTTGAATGTTTGCTTCACAAAAACTGTAGAAATTTGAGAACATTTTCTTTTGGTGCTGGGGTCAATGCTTTCAAAGAGTCATGTAAAAGCAGTTTTCTTGATTTGAGTAATGTATTTCTATCACACTTGTTCTGAAATTACCAGTAATGGCTAAATTGATATTGAATGTTTCTAGACAGATGACACATAACATTGTAAATTATTTCCAAACCAAATTCATGAACACTTGTAAGGAGATTCTATTACTTAATCCCTTTCCCATTGCCCTGAAGAATTATTCCAAACCACAACTGTCCTTTCAAGGACACCTAATGAAGGCCAGCTACATAATTTGCAGGGGTCTCTTTGGGAGGGGGGATTCTTTTTCTCTGTACTGTCTCTGATTTGGCTTGTCATGATGTTCTTTTTTAATTTTGTATTTATGCTTATTTTAGTTGATAGAGGCATAGAATTCCATTGTGTATAGGTACCACATTTTCCTGATCCACTTATCTACTGAGGGGCTGGTTCCATATTTTAGCAATGACAAATTGGATTCATTCCAGGGATGCAAAGGTGGTTCAATATATGCAAGTCAATCAACATAATCCACTATATCAACCAGAGCAAGGTCAAGAATCACATGATTATTTCGCTACATGTGGGAAAAGAGTTTCATAAAATCCAGCACCAATTTATGACTTTAGTTTGGAGAAACTAGGATTCCAGGGAACATTCCTGAACACAATAAAGACTGTCTATGACAAACCCACAGCGAGCATTATACTTAATGGTGAAAAGTTAAAGCCATTCCCTCTAAAATCAGGAGCAAGAAAAGGTTGTCCACTCTCTTCTCTCCTCTTCAACATAGTCCTAGAATTCCTAGCCAGAGCAATAAGGCAAGAGGTATCCATAAGGGGATCCAAAAAGGAAAAGATGAAGCTAAACTCTCTCTCTTTGCAGATGACATGGTCCTATATCTAAAGAACCCCATAGACTCTACTCCCAAGTTATCTGAGCTGATCCAAAACTTGGGCAAAGTAGCAGGATATAAAATAAATCCTCAAAAAACAACGGCTTTAATACTTGCAAAACTGTTTGGTGTAAATCAACTGAAAGACTCATGGGGGGAAAGGGAAAGGGGGAGGGGGAGAGGGGAATGAGGGAGGAAGTAACAAACAGTACAAGAAATGTATGCAATGCCTAAGGTATGAAACTGTAACCTCTCTGTACATCAGTTTGACAATAAAATTTTTAAAAAATCAATGGCTTTTATATATGCCAACAATCCGAAGAGTGAGGCTAAAATCAGGAAAGCAACTCCTTTTGCAATAGCCTCAAAAACATTAACTACTTAAGAATAACCTTAACCAAAGAAGTGAAAGATCTCTATGATGAGAACTTTAAAAACATGAAAAAGGAAAATGAAGCAGAACTTAGGAAATGAAAAAACCTCCCATGCTCCTGGATTGGAAGGATTAACATTGTCAAAATGGCAATATTGCCAAAGGCTATCTACAAATTCAATGCAATATCCATTAATATTCCAACACCTTTCTTTAATGAAATAGAGGAAGCAACTCAGAAATTCATATGGAACAATAAAAATCCCAATAGCAAAAACAATCAAGTAGATAAAACAGTGCTGGAAGAATTTCAATACCAAACTTCAACCTGCATTACAAAGCTATAGTAATGAAAACAGCTTGATATTGGCACAAGAACAGGCCTGAGGACCAATGGAACAGAATTGAAGACCCAGAAATGAAGCCACAGGCCTGTGGCTACTTAAACTTTGATAAAGGAGCTAAAAAACAGTATGGAAGAAAGACAGCCTCTTCAACAAATAGTGGTAGCAAAACTGGTTCAACACCTGTAACAAACTAAAACTAGATCCTTATATATCACCCTGCACCAAAATCAATTCCAAATGGATCAAAGACCTGAGATACCCTGAAAACACTACGAAAAGGAATAGGAGAAACACTTGGGCTCCTTGGCATAGGACGAAATTTCCCTAACAAAGGCCCAGAAACTCAACAAATCAAAGAAAGGTTGGGCAATTGGGACTACATCAAATTGCAGGGCTGCTGCAGGGCAAAGGACATAGCTTTCGAGATAAACAGAAAGCCCACAGATTGGGAGAAGATCTTTACTGCCCACACAATGGACAAAGGCCTCATATCTAAAACACATGCACAACAAATTAAATTCCTCCAAAACAAATCCTCAAAGACCCAACGGCTGCCTCAACAAGTGGGCTAAAGACCTAAAAAGAGACTTCTTGGAAGAGGAAATGAGAATGGACACAGGCCCATGAAGAAGTCCTCTACATCAATGGCCATAAAAGAAATGCAAATCAAACCAACACTGAGATTCCACCTCACCCCAGTAAGAATGGCCATTATCAAGAAAACTAACAACAACAGATGCTGGAGGGAAGGTGGCCAAAAGGAAACGTTACTACACTGATGGTGGGAATGCAGACTTGTTCAACTATTCTGGAAAGCAGTGTGGAGGTTCCTCAGAAAGCTAAACATAGAGCTCCCCTATGACCCAGAAGGCCCACTTTTGGGCATCTACCCAAAAGATTAAAAGCAAGTCCGCACACTAAAGCCACCAGTACAACTATGTTCATCACAGCACAATTTATCATTTCCTTCTTTTTAACTTGCTATTCACTCATCAGCATTTCTATGTGAAATTTAGTATCAGTGTGTCATTCTCTGGAGGGAAAAAGATATTAGCAATTTAATTGAATTTTTAAATCAATTTGGAGAATATCATCATTGTTAAATATACTGGGTCTTTTAAAGAATAAGTATGCAATCCTATTATGCCTATTTATGTCTTCCATCATTTCCTTTATTATGCTTTGTGTTTTTCAGTGTTTATGTCTTATACTGCCTACTAACTTATTTCTAAATATTTTGTTCTTTGTAATCTTATTATAAGTGGGATTTTAAATTTTCATTTTCAGCTCTGTTATCATAGAGAAATACAGTTGATTTTTATCTTGATCTTGTATCTTACAACCATTGTGAATATTTATTTTATTTTTAGAGAGAGCGCATTCCTCATGGTTTTGCAAATATATAATATATTATATAATGTGTGTGTGTGTGTGTGTGTGTGTGTGTGTGTGTTCTTTACCAATTACAGATAGTTTTCTTTCTTTCTAATTTGGATAACTTTTATTTCTTTTTCTTCCCTAGTTTTGCTTACTAGAATTACCTGTAAAATAAAACTGTGAGGCACGGATACTGTTGTCTTGTTCCTCATCTCAGGGGAATATAATTCAGCTTTTTGTTATTTAAGTACAATGTTGGATGCTAAGATTTTAGAGATACTCTTTATTATATTCATCAATTTCTCCTGTATGACAAAGTTTTAGCATGAAAAGATGCAGGATTTTTTTAAGTAGTTTTCTTGTGTCTATTGTGGTGCTTAGGCATTTTTGTCCCTTATTCATTAATACTATATATTCCATTCATTTTGGCATAAAACCAAACATTCACCCATTCTGACCTCCAACAACTACTGTTTCTTTCTCTGCAGGTTTGCCTATTCAGGACACTTCATTTAAGTGGAGTTACGTATTATGTTGTTTTGTGTGCCTAGCTTACTAAAGTTAGAATGACAATTTCCAGTTCATCCATGTTGTAGTACTATATTCCATTGTATTATTTTACCACATTTCATCTATCCATTCTTCTATAATTGATATGTGTTGTTTCTATATTGAGTGCTTTCTGTATTTGGTCTACTATTTTCATACAAGTTTTTCTTTCAATGCTACTTCTCAGCTCTTCTTGTGTAAGTTCTTGAATGGAAATGCAGCTATATGGTAAGTCTAATTTAACTTGTAGTCTATGAAACGCTGTGATAAATTGTGACTCTGAAATATATTTGCATGCTCATTAACAATTTTTATATCTTTTGGGAAATGTTTATCTGAGTCTTTTACAGAACTTATATCAGCATTGTGTAACTTATTGATCATAGCATAGAATAGCCTTATGTACTAGCCTTATAAACCAAGGCTACTACAGCTATAGAAACATAATTTATAATTTTTCCCACCCTGGACCTGGAAAACGACATCACAGAGGAGTAAGCCAGACCCAGAAAGACAAAGAGCAAGTTTTCTCTCATGTGTGGATTTTAGACCAAAATACAACCTCCAACTAAGTACACATAAGGGCATATGCTTATCACAACATTGCACAGCACTGATTACTGTAGTATTGAAGTAAGTTTTAAAATCAAGCAACAAAAGTATCCCAATTCTATTCAAGATTGATGTAATGATATGCAGTTCTAGATATTCAAACATTTAAATTTTAAGATTTTCTTTCACTTCTGAAAGAAGCATCATTTGGCTTTTGATATACATCTTGTTTAATTCATAAATTATCATGCCATAATAATGTATTCTAACAACATTGTTTTCCCACATGTGAAAGTAGGTGGTAGGGACACTTAAGTATTCTTTAATTTACTTAGGTTTACTATAAAATTTAATTTCATACATGCTAGCTTATAGTTTTCAATTGGTTTTGCATCTCATTAATATTAACTGACATTTCAGGTTACTTTAAATGGAATATTTCTTTTGTGTGTGTGGGGCAATATGTTTCTGAATCCCCTTTTCAGATTGTTCATTGAAAGGATACATGAGATTGTCAAAAGGGATGACACATATCAAAACACATTGCATTCATACACTACTTTGTTAAATGACAACTGCCTTGTACAACTACTTAAAATAATTTTTAAAAGAGAGAGAGAATATGAAAATGAGAGAATTGTTTTGTGTGTGTTATTTTTGTTTTGGGTCCTGTAACTTCCATGAGCTGACTCATTTTTTAGGCAATATTGGGATTTAATTAATGATCCATGATATTAATGATCCATTAATTAATGATCATGATATCACACTTCTTAGGCAGGAGTGCTCCTGTATCCAGCCCCATTTTCTACTGACTATTTTTTAGATAGAGTCTTGCTTCTTTCCTGAGTGTGGGCCTAGGTAGAAATCCAGCAATTAGGTGTCATATATCCACACCACTGTGCCCAGCTATGTGTTGAGAAGGTATCTCACATACTTTTTCAGCCTCCCATACAGCTAGAATTATAGGCATGAGTCACTAGCTTGGTTCAAATACTTAAGGGACTTTAAAGATTCCCTATAAATAATATCAGGTCATATATAAGTAGGAATAAATTTAAGTATCCCTTTCCATTTACAACTTTTCACTCTGCTTCTAGACTAATTGCATTATCTAGAAATGCTAATGTCAAACCAGAGTATCCTTTTCTTGTTCCCAGTATAAGAAAAAAAAACTTTCAAATCTTCACACTCAATTATGATGTTATGTTTTCCACAAATGTCCTTTAAAATAATGATGAATCCTCTAGTGCTTGGAGATTTTGAAATCATTATTGTGAACTGGATTTTCTTGGTTCCTTTTTCTGTACCATCTTAAGTGATGACATAATACTAGGTTTTCATATAGTGAATTACCCTCTCACTTCTGAATTAAATTCCACAGACTAATGCTTTCTAATTCTTTCAGTAGGCTTATAGATTCCATTGGTACATATTCTGTTGACTTTTTTATTTAAAAGAAACATTACTCCATAGTTTACACAAGTGGTCGATCACTGAACTCCATTGTCAGCCTGAGATATGTTTTCATGTGAACAATTTATTAATGTTGGTGTAAGAATAATTCTAGCTAAGTGAAAAGAAAATGAACCATCTCTTCAAAAATTTGGAAAAATTTCTGACACATTGTTACAAATTATTCTCTAAAGCTTTGGTTGAATTCTTGAGTGAAGCCATCTGGTCCTGGTCTACACTGTTTTGGAATGGTTGGACTATTGATTTAATCTCTATTTGGGGTTAAGTATGCTCAACTTTTCTTGATCTAGAGTTAGTTTTAGTAGTTTGTGTATTTCTAGGAATTTTTCCATTTCTTCTTGATTATATAACTTCTTGGCATATAGCTCATATTTTAAAATGTATTTTTATTTAGGACTAGCAGAAATGTCTTCACTTTTATTTGATTGTAGTAACTTATGTCCTCTTCTTTTTTCTTAGTTTGTCTAACAGTAGGTAATTACTGAAAATTTTTCACAACAGTGAAGAAAAACTAGTTTGATTTTCACAATTGTTTATCCAGATATCTCTCAAACCTAATTTTCACTTTTTACCTTCTTCCACTACCTTTGGATTTTGTTTGCTTTTCTTTTACTGTCTTAAATTTATAAAGGTATTTATTTGAAATAATTTTTTGTTATAGTATTTAAGGCAATCAGTCTACCTCTAGACATTACGTTTTCTGCATCCCATGTATTTGTCATTCAGGCCTACATCTCTTCTAATACTTGCCATGATTTTTATTAAGTGACTGTTTGTTTTTTTTAAATGTGTTCTTTTTTAATAAGAAGGTAGAGAAAAAAAGAGAAAGAGGAGACAACTTGAAAACAGGGAAGGTAGTATTAGAGTTTGGGAAAGGAGAAGAGGAAAGGTAAATGGAAGCAAGGGGAGGTGATGGAAGTAATCATTTAATTATTTATGTACATATGAAAATATCATAATGAATTATATATACTTCATACACTGTAATTATAATTTGAAAAATAAATTTAAACACATTGAAAATACATTGTGCTATCTTTAAACAAGTATATACACAAATTGACTAAAATACAGTATATACAGGGGACAATTCAATGGTGTAACTCCTTCAAACAACTACGTTACAGCTAAACAAAATAAATACTAAGATGAAACATGTTTTGGTAGTATGGGGGAATTCAATCTTAGTGGGACAAATCAATGGAAGGAGGAAGAATGGGCAAATACAGTCACAATATTCAAAGTACATATGTGAAAATAGAATCAGGTAATTTGAGGGAATTGGTTCGGTTGGAAGAGATGGGGAGAAAAATGGAAGAGGTTACATTGATAATGATTCATTATACTTATAAACACATATGAATTGAAACTTCTTTGTAGAACTATTTTCAAATAATTTTTTAAATTCAAACTAATAAGCCAGCACCAGTGGCTCAAGCCCGTAATTCTATTCAGGAAACTAAGATCTGGCAATCATGGTTCAAAACCTGCCTAGGAAGATAAGTCTGTAAGATCTTTATATCCAATTAACCATCAGAAACCTAGACGTGGAGATATGGCTTAAGTGATAAAGCACCTGGCTTGGACAAAAAAGTTCAGGGACAGCCCCAGGCCCTGAGGCTCCTGGACTGGCATAAAAAATAATAAAAATTAAATAAACCAGTTACCAGTGGCACATGCCTGTAATCCTATTTTAAAAGCTGAAATCTGAGAACTGGGGTTTAAAACCAGCCCTGGCAGGAAAGTCTTTCTTATATCTGATTAACCAGCAAAAAGACAGAAGTGGAGCTGTGGCCCAAGTAGTAGAGCACTAACCTTGAACAAAAAAGCTCAGGGACAGCACTCAGGTCCTGAGTTTGAATCTAGTACAAACACAATAAAAGGAAATTAAAAAATTAAAAGATAAAAGAAAATGGCCAAACATCATCAAAAGCCTGATACCTGTACCTTATACACGTAATCCTAGCTACTCAGGACACTGACATGTGAGGATATAAGTTCAAAGCTGCTCATGCAGAAAAGTTCATGATGTTCTTACCTCCAATTAACCATCAAAAAGCTAGAAGTTGATATTTGGCTCAGGTAACCGAGTGCCAGCCTTAAAAGGGTCAAAAAGCTATGCAAGGGGCTGGGGATATGGCCTAGTGGCAAGAGTGCTTGCCTTGTATACATGAAGCCCTGGGTTCAATTCCTCAGCACCACATATATAGAAAATGGCCAGAAGGGGAGCTGTGGCTCAAGTGGCAGAGAGCTAGCCTTGAGTATAAAGAAGCCAGGGACAGTGCTCAGGCCCTGAGTTCAAGCCCCAGGATTGGCAAAACAAACAAACAAACAAAAAAGCTATGCAAGGGCACAAGGCCCTGAGTCCAAGCCCCAGTATTGGCACATGTACACAGACACACAGACACACAGACACACAGACACACAAACACACACACACACACGCATGCACATCAAATAAAAACAGAGCATCTCTATCAAATAAAATGTAGATACTTCAAATAATGCTACAGGATAGTAGCATAAATGCGTGCTGTGTATTAGCTGAAGAATGTAGGTATGTGTGCATTAAATGAATGGATATGAAAAGTTAAAAAGATAATATATTTATGTACAAGACACAGGGTACCAAAATCAAAAAGAGTGGCAACAGGGCATAAATCAAAGGGAGGAAAATGAAAGAAAAAAGAAATAACTTCACACAGTACTTTGAAAAACAAAGAGAAAACCCATTTTTTGTTCATATCTTGGAGTTCATTTTGATTAGCATCATCTTATATGGTTAAATGTACATAGCTATTGAACTATTGGGATCCTCTACTATGACTATCCTAGACATATACAAATTATTACAAATGAGGGAAACTGGGGAACCTATATTTATTTGGGTCTGGCTTACTTCACTTAATATAATTTTTTCCAGCTCTTTCCATTTCTGATGGAAGCATAGAACTCCATTGTGTGTATATACCACATTTTCTTGATCTCTTCATCTACTGAAGGGCATCTGGGTTGGTTCCACATCTTAGCTATGGTAAATAATGCTGCAATGAATGTAGTTGTGCTAGTAGCTTTAGTGTGGCCTTTTTGTGTTTCTCTGGGTAAATGCCTCGAGTGGGATTGTTGGATCATAGAGGAGTTCTATGTAGTCTTTTGAGGAACCTCCATACTGATTTCCAGAGTGGTTGAGCCCATTTATATTCCCACCAACAGTGTTGGATCATTCCCCTTTGGCCACACCCCTGCCGGTATCTGTTATTATTTGTTTTCTTGATAATGGCCATTCTAATTGGGGTGAGATAGAATGCCAATTTAGTTTTGATTTGCATTTCTTTTATGACCAGATATTTTGAACATCTGTTCATTTGTCTATTGACCATTCTTACCTCCTCTTCTTCTGAGAACTCTCGCTTTAAGTCTTTAGCACATTTATTAATTGGGTTTCTTTGAGGATTTTTTTATTAGGGGGGTTAGTTTGTTGAGCTGTAGGTATATTTTTGGTATGAGGCCCTTACCTGTTGTATAGTTGCACTCAGCTTCTTTTATGTCTATAATTGCACTATTCTCTCTAGTGGCTTCCACGGGCTTTTTCACCACAAGAGCATAACAGCGGGGATTCTGCTACAAGTTAACTATCTTTTCTAATGACTTCTTTTGAAAGTAGATAAATCATCAACACAAGTTGACAAACTCACTGAGAGGTAGACTTCGTTGATCACCTGAACTCCATAAGCTCTAGTTTGATTGGTAGACCCCAGTGACATTTTAGGTCTCATGCAATTTGCTTAGTTTGGAGTAAGTGTCCAATAGTATCTAAAAGATGATTGTTTCCTTTTCTTCAATGTATAGTTATGTGGTACAAAGCCACAACTCCTTTTGGAGAATACAGGAAGAAAGATTAACAGTGTACATTTTTGTCAATTTGCTTAGATGCTCATCTCCTTTTTATGCTTGCAGTCCCTTGACATGGAATTTTGATTCTTATATAAATGAAGCAAGAATTTAGTAGGCTTCCTATTTCATTTGTAAAAGTACTGTAAGAAGTAGGCAAAGCCATATCTCTGTGTAAGACCAATTCCTTTGTTTCTTTGACTTTATTTTTATCCTAATAATTATGAATGCTCATCTTACCTTTGGAAACAGTGTATGGAGGTAAGTATTTTACTTTTAAAAGACTACTAATCTATCAGATAAGCACTCTACACTTAGGACCTTCCTTTCTAAAAACCCTGTCACCAAATATAATTGCATTGAGTGTTACAGATTCAACCTAGCAATGTGGCAGGGAGAAATAGATAAAAGCAAATACCCTGTTAGGCAGGGTTCTTCTGCTTTTTTATTGGAGATAATAAAAAACACAAATTCAAATTTGTTATCTACAAATATTTTAACCTGTTATGACATCAAAGAACAACAAGGTAGAAGTTTGTGTATGGGGAATGAGCACTACAATGGCCTTATATGTGAGTATAAAATAAACAGGGATCCATTGTTCCATGGAACGTTGTATCCAGAAATTTGAGGGTTTAGCATAGGCCTGCCTGATGGTTCCAATTTGTCGGAAAAATAGATTTAGGCCAACTACATCCTATACTTTGAACTATTGAGCTTGGCTTTTATGGGGAGAGGAGGGGTTCTTCTGAAAGGAAGGGAGTCAAGAAGTGCACTCTCTTAAAAGTTCAAAGTTCTTACTGTGTATCTTAGATACTGAGAAAGCCCCTACTCATGACATGAAGAAACAATGCCAGATGGGCATCAGGAATTCTGGTGGCTCACTTCTGTAATCCCTTGCTGCCCATGGTTTGAAAACAGCCTGGGTATGAAAATCTAGAAAATTCTTATTTCCTGGAAGGACTTGGAAAAAATTATACTAAGTGAAGTGAGCCAGACCCAAAGAAACATGGACTCTATGGTCTCCCTTATTGGGAATAATTAGTACAGGTTTAGGCAAGTCATAGCAGAGCATCACAAGAGCCCAATAGCTATACCCTTATGAACACATAAGATGATGCTAAGTGAAATGAACTCCATGTTATGGAAACGATTGTTATATTACAGTTGCAACTACTTTCAACGTCCCATGTGTATCTGTAGCTTCTATTATTGATGATGTTCTCGTATCACCTTCCTGTGATTGTACCTACACTATCTCTGTAATCTTATCTGAGTATATTGGAAACCGTGTATACTGGTATTAGAAGTAGGAAATTGAAAGGGAATACCAAAATTGAGAGACACAGGGTAAAAAAAAGACAAACAACTACAAAAGCAATACTTGCAAAACTGTTTGGTGTAAGTGAACTGAACACCTCAGGGGGGGAAAGGGAAAGGGGGAGGAGGGAGGGGGATATGAGGGACAAGGTAACAAACAGTACAAGAAATGTATCCAATGCCTAACGTATGAAACTGTGACCTCTCTGTACATCAGTTTGATAATAAAAATTTGAAAAAAAAGAAAATTCTTATTTCCAAATAACTGGCAAAAAAGCAGAAAATGAAGGTGTTATCAAGTAACAGAACATCATCCTTGAGTGAAAAAGCTAAGGGGCACTACCCTAATCCAAAATTCAAGCCTCAGCATAGGCACACACACAAAAACCCACCACCAAAAACCCTACTAGGTAACTGTCTTCCTTAATCATGGACACTCATTTTTATTGAGAAAAAAAATTTGAAATGTGAGCCCACTTGCAAAAGAGACATTTGTTTAAAGAAGCAGACTAGTTTCTCGTAAGGAATGTTCCTTCCATACCAGATTTCAGTCAGTTGCTCCTGGATCCAGAGATATATGCCAAGAAATGTGTTTGAACCCAAGTCTATTGTGGAATGCATAATAAATTACTGAGTGTAATGCTGAAGAAAGAGAAAGTTTACTTTTGCTTTCTGTTATGCTCTAAATAGGAGACTTGTGCACAGGTCACTTCAAAACACTGCAATGGATAGGAATCCACATCAAACTACCCAGCCATCTGTTTTCATGTGGATCAATTGTTAAACAATGCAAAACTAATAGCTGCAGACATAGAAATAGTGCAATTATAAAATAGTCCAGGTTTTTTCTTCCACTGTTATTTCTTGGATTCTTTGAAATAGGATTTTTTACTTACTATCAAAGTGCTAAATAAGGGAAAAAGAAAAATTTCCAATCATCAATATGAAAATGAAGGATAAAATGATTTAAATATTAAAAGAACTGTATCCTATGATGATAAAAGAGTATATGATCTATAATACAAAAAAGAGAAAGCCAAAAAGAAGACTGAAATTATGTCATTTGTAGGAAAATAGATGGAACTGGAGATCATCATGTTAATCAAAAGGAACAGTGTCCAATTACATGTTTTTTCTTGTATGTGGAAGTCCAATTACGTGTTTTTTCTTGTATGTGGAAGTTACACACACACAAACATAAACATATAAAACATGAATGTAAAAGTGGGCCTGTTTGAGGGGACAATGGGGAAGGGGGGACAAAAAGAAGAGGGTAATGAAAGTGAATGTATCAGGGGAATTATGTCTATTTATAAAATATCTAAAAAAAACTGTAAAAAGGAAAATAAAGAAAAGGAAAAAACAAGTACAGTGGCTTACTACTTACATTGGAATAACATCGAGTCCAGCCTGGGGAAAAAAATACTGAGATCCTGATCTCAACAACTAAACTATACATTAGAGTTTATGTCTGTAGCAAAAAGAAAGACTCTGTATCAAAAAATATATACATATATAATAAAAGGAGTAGAGCTCTGGGTGCTAGTGGCTACTTACTGTAATCCTAGCTACTCAGAAGGCTGAGATCTGAAGATTGCAGTTCGAAGTCAACCTGGGCAGAAAAGTCCCCGTGAGAGTCGTATCTCCAATTAACCACTCAAAAACCAGAAGTGGTGCTGTGGCTTAAAGTGCTAGAGTGCTAGCCTTGAGCGAAAGAGTCAGAAACAGTACCTAGGCCCCCAAGTTCAAGTCTCACGACTGTTAAAAAAAAAAAACTAGAGCTGTCACTCATATGATATCTATAATAATCTTCATACCATATTACTAATGAGGTTTGTGTATGTGGTTAATTTTTAGCTAAATATCTAGTGTTTTCAGTAGGTATTGACCACAATAAGAAATACCAGTTATTTCTAATTCAAAAAGATACTTCTAGCAGGTTTCAAAAAGAGACTTCTGAAGGGAGAGAAGAGAGAGAACACTGGATGGGATGGCATTGATCAAACTGCATTGTGCTGGGCTGGGGATATAGCCTAGTGGCAAGAGTGCCTGCCTCGGATACACGAGGCCCTAGGTTCGATTCCCCAGCACCACATATACAGAAAACGGCCAGAAGCGGCGCCGTGGCTCAAGTGGCAGAGTGCTAGCCTTGAGCGGGAAGAAGCCAGGGACAGTGCTCAGGCCCTGAGTCCAAGGCCCAGGACTGGCCAAAAAAAAAAAACAAAACAAAAACAAACTGCATTGTGTTCACAAATTGACATGGTGAATTGAGACCCTTTTTACAACTACTTACAACGATAATTTTCCTTTTTTTTTTTTTGGCCAGTCCTGGGCCTTGAACTCAGGGCCTGAGCACTGTCCCTGGCTTCTTCCCGCTCAAGGCTAGCACTCTGCCACTTGAGCCACGGCGCCGCTTCTGGCCGTTTTTTTTTCTGTATATGTGGTGCTGGGGGATCGAACCTAGGGCCTCGTGTATCCGAGGCAGGCACTCTTGCCACTAGGCCATATCCCCAGCCCATAATTTCTCTTTTAAAATGAGTAAAAGCTTTGTTTCTGCAGCTAGGTATTCTTGGCCTTCCCTTCCTGATCCTCCTTCCCTCTTACCATCTGCATCCTCCACCCCGCCCACAAGTGTCAGAATGGTGTTTTGTGATGTAGTAGCCCTTCCCTGGTTGATAAGTGGCTGGCTGGGAGTGACTGATAAACAGTTACTAAGAAGTGGCCACTTAGTCCAGATGGGGGCATATTTAGCTGTTCTGTTACCTGGTGGTGAAACGCCTTTAGATGGCGAGGAGGAAAGTGTAGACAGGACCATGACTCAGCAGAAGAAGTCTCCCCGCAAGAGGGCCTATCCAAAGAGGAAATCGAACAAGAGAAGGGTATTTTCTAGATCTGGGAAGAAACGAAAGGTGAGGAGACCCATAATGTTTGTCCCTTGTTCCCCTAGACTTCTCAGGATCCTGCTCCCTCCCCTACCCCCGGCACCTCTAGCCCTCACACTTCCTGTGATTTCCCTGTTTTTATCTCCCCCCACCCCCACACCCTCTTCTCTCCATCCAGTACCTTTCTAACAACTTCTTCTTGTCTTTCCAGGTTAAGAGATCTGCCCGGAAGTGTCTCAGGAGCCGTGGCCGGCGTGGGAGGAGAAACAAGTAACTGGCCTCCAGACCCAAAAAAGGAAGAGGGGCAGTGACATCTGGTACTAAAGAAGATTAGGCCGTCATCAACAACTGTGACATCCCTAGATCCGTGGCCATGACAACTAGTCTGCCCTTTTCCTTTTAAAGGGAACACAGGGTGTCAAAAATAAACCCACCCTGTGGATGATTGAACAGGTGTTTCTGTGTTCTCTGTGCTGGTAGGAAGGAAGAGGGAAGGAATGGGGAGAAGGAGTGAAAGGGAAGGGAGGGAGTTGAATCCACAATCCACAGGTGCACAGTGAACCAAACACTGAGGAATAAGACCCATGGGAGATTAGAGGGAAGACAACTTTCTCCCTTAGCACTTTGCCCCATTGGAGAAGGAATGGAGACTACTGTGTGAGTGTGCATGTACGTAGTAAGATCCAGGTGAGCAGAGCTGTTAGACTTGTGGTGGTGAACCTGATTAAAATACTGTATAAGTGTGTGAAATATAATGGTGGAACACTCTTAAAGAGTTACCATACATAAAGTTGAAACAGGTCCTGTCTTGGCTGTGGGCATTAGTGCATTAGGGGAAGAAGTACAGCGAGAGAAAAAGTAACTGTGATATGAATACTTTATGTGCATGTGTGAAAACGGAAATAAAACCCGGAGAGATTGGTTTGGGTATGGGGGAGTAGAGAAGGGAGGAGGGAGAGTGACAGATGGGGTGATTCTGATCAAGGCACACTGGCTGCATATATATATATATATTTCACAATGAGCAGCAAATGTTCAATGTATGGTTTGGGGATGTGGGGGGTGAGTATGTGAGGAGAGATACTATATGTGTGGTGGTAGTATCTTTCCAGGAAACACCGCACAAGGAAACTGCTTCAAGGACAACTGCCTCCTAGTACTATTTTTTGCATGTAGTCATGTGAGATAAGGAACTGATGGCCCTCAGAGGGACTGAAAAGGTTTTGTTGGGGGAGAGGTGAAGGTCAAGGAGAAAGAGGATAGAGGAATAGAGAGGAAGAATGGGCAAATAAAGTCATAATATTCAATCATGTGACTAGAAAAGATGGATGAGGTTGGGAAATATGGAGAAAAAATGGAAGGGTTGGCATTGAGCAAGATGTCCTCTGTTCATAAAGTGACATGGCTAAACAAAATCCTTGTGTACTTGTTTGTTCTATTGAATAAATACCCAGGAGTGCAATTGCTAGTTCTGTTGTAATTTTGTTTAGTTTTGAGGGAAACTCCGTACTGCTTTCCATATTGGTTGAACAAGTTTACATTCCAACCAACAGTATAATAGGGTTCCCTTTTGGACACATCCATGACAGCATTTGTTATTGCTATTTTTTCTTGATAATGGCCATTTTAACTGGGGAGAGTTGGAATCTCAATGTTGTTTTGATATGCATTTCTTTTATAGCCAGAGTTGTTGAACATATCTTCATGTGTCTATTGGACACTTTTACCTCTCCTGAGAAGTCTATAAGTCTTTAGCTTGTTTATTAATTGGGTGGCTGTTTCTTTGAGGGTTTATTTTTTGAAGGTTTAATTTTTGAGCTTTAATTATACTTGGATACTAAACCCTTGTCTGAAGGATAGCTGGTAAAAATCTTCCATTCTGTGGGCTTTCTATTTATCTTGTTAACTATGTCCTTTGCCACGTGGAAACTTTTATGTTGGATGAAATCCCATTTATCCAGTCTTTATTTCATTTGTGTGACTCTGGATCTTTACTTACAAAGTTTCAGCCTGTGCCTAGAAGCCCTAATGTTTCCTCTACCCCATCCTGTAATATTTCCAGGGTTGGTTTTTTTTTTTGTCTTACATTGAGGTCTATGATCCATTTTGAATTGATTATTGTGCAAGGTGATATAAAAGGATCTAGTTTCAGTTTTCTGCATGTGGACAGCCATTTTTTCAGCACCATTTGTTGAAGGGGCTGTCATTCTTCCAGTCAATATTTTTGGGTCCCTTATCAAATATTAGATGGCTATCTGTCTGTGTGCTCATTTCTGGGTCTTCTATTCTGTTCCACACTAAAGCTACCAGCACAATCATGTTCATTGCACTAATAATTACCACATATCCAGATGCCCTTTAATGGACGAATGCATCAAGAAAATATGGTATATACACACATCAATCAGAAAGAATGATATTGCACCATTTGTAAGGAAATGGAAACACGAGAAAAAATATATTCAGTGAAGTAAGTCAGACCCAGAGAAACACAAGTTGCTTGTTTTCCCCCATTTTTAGTAGCTAGAATTTGCCTATAGATCTATAAGCAAACACATTGATGGTAAGCAAGGTGTTAAAAATGAATTGACAAAAGTATAACAGACTCTATAGAGCTCAAATAGTTCAATCTTCATAGACACGAAGTTGATGCCCAAAGAATATGGACCATGAAATCATTACTTGTGGGAGGGGACGGTGGGGCCAAGGGGAGGTTCAAAGTGGGGTGAAGATGTTGAAATTGTGACACAGATCAAGCTGCATTGAATACATAAACTGATTTGTTTAATGGCAAAAATTAAAGATAATTTTTAAAATGTAAAATAGCTAGTGTGAATTTTAAAAAATTTTAAAATTAAAGAAAGTTTTTAAAAACTAAAGTACTAAGTCATTAATACCTACAACCAAACAGAAAGAATTTTCTTTCCAAGGATACTCAGGTATGTGTGCAAATGAGAAATCAGTCAGTTCAGTTCTGGGACACTGATGTTTTGCAGGGGAGTGATGTTTTTAGTGCTATCTTATGACCATCTGTTATTTTGTGTGAATTGGTACAACAAAATAAAAGGTTAAAATTCCTTACTAATTTCATCTGTTCCCCAATCCATTCCTCTTGTTTGTCCATTCATCTTGCCAAATTTAGAATTGGTGTAAAAATGAAGGGAAGACATACTGAACTGTGCTTACCCTCTGACTGTCTTCCCCTTTGGATTCAGATCTCAAAAACAAGGGACAGGAGATTTTATTTTATTTTATAGCTATGATTTAAAGTCTGAAATATGAGGTGGACACTGGTGGCTCATGACTGTAATCCTACCTACTCAAGAGGCTGAGACCTGATGATTGTGCTTTGAAGCCAGCCCAGGCAGGGAAGCCTGTGAGATTCTTATTTCCAATTAAATACTATAAAAGCTGGAGAGTGCTAGCCTTGAGAAAAAATGCTCAGGGACAGTGCTCAGGCCCTGAGTTCAAGCCACCAGAACAGCACACATACACACACACACAAAACAAAACGTAGGATTTCTTTTTCCATAATACATGCACACACACACACACACACACACACACACACACACACACACACACACAATGTCTTTCTCTAAGTTACCAGAGATAAAATACTCTAGTAACCCACCTCAAAGAGCTAAAGTTTATATCAACACATTTTTTCCTCAATAAAATGTTTGAACTCTAGTTCCTCAGGAAATAAGAGTCTGAATTGACAAATGGGAATGCATCAAATTAAAAAGCTTTTTATACATCAAAGGAAACAATTACTAGAATAAAGCAACAGCCTACAGAATGGGGAAGTGTTTGCCAGCTATTCATCTGACAAGGAATTAATACCCAGAATATATAAAAAGCTGAAAAACTTAAGCAGCAAAAAGCTCAAATAATTCAATTAGTGGTAGACAAACTAATTGAACACACAATTATAAAAAGAAGTGCATTTTACATATGAGGCCCTTGTCTGATAGATAGCTAATGAAAATCTCTCATTCTGTGGACTTCCTATTTATCTTGCTAGCTATGTACTTTGCTAGAAATTCTTCAGTTTGATGTAGTCTCATTTATCCAGTCTTTCTTTGATTTGTTGAGATTCTGGATCTTAGGAAGTTTCATCTTATGCCTAAGAGCCCTAGGGTTTCATCTACCCCTTCCTGTAATATTTTCATGGCATACGTCCTTATATTGAGGTCTTTGATCCATTTAGAAGTGATTCTGGTGCAGGGTGATATACAAACATCTAGCTTCAGTTTTCTGCCAGCACCATTTTCTGAAGAGGCTGTTTTTCTTCCAATCTTTCTTTTTGGATCCTTCATCAAGTATTAGGTGGCTATAGGTCTATGGGTTCATTTCTGGGTCTTCTGTTCCATTGATCCTCAGGCCTATTTTTATGCCTGTGCGAAGCTGTTTTTATTACTATGGCTTTGAAATTTGATATTGATATTCTCCCAGTACTGTTCTTTCTACTAAGGATTGTTTTTGCTATTTGAGTACTTTTATTATTCCATATTAACTTTTGGATTACTTTCTCTATATCATTGAAGGATGTTAGTTGGGATTTTGATGGGTAGTGCATTGAATTTGTAAATAGCTTTGGGCAGTATTGCCATTTTCACAATTTTAGTCCTTCCAATCCTTAAAAAACATTAAGTGAAGTAAGCCAGACCCAAAGAAACATAAGTTGCATCGTTTCCATCAATTGTTGAAACTAGAATGTGCCTATAAATCTACAATTACTCATACTAGATGGTAAGAGACAAAAAAGTATACTTGGACATGATAAATTATACAGGACTCCAAACATTCACACATTAAGGCCAAAGGAGGATATTCTTAAGAGATAATCCAAAAGGCTCAAAAGCTATGTGCATATGATCATATAAAATGTTTATTGAAATGAACTCCAAGAAATGAAAACCAGAAGGTTTTTGTTACTTTGCTTTTTGTTTTTTGTTTTTCTCCTTTGTTGCTGTTTTTGTTTTCTGTGCCTTTCATCTTGTGTGTAAGTTTATCTGTTTAGGGGAGGCTAAGGGGAAAGCACAGAAATGGTGGAGCAAAGGGTAAACAAATGCAGCAGTGATATGCAGTAGACAATGTGTTGGAAATGAACTGTATAATTTGAAGGGGTGTTGGGAGGGAAAAACTGGGAGAAAGTGAAGGAAGGGGATGACACTATTCAAAAAGAAATGTATTCATTACCTATCTTTTGTAGCTACAACCACTCTGTACATCAGCTTTACAATGACAATTTAAAAATCATGAGAAAAGAAGTAACAAACTGTCAATACTTGAGGAAATCTTAAACATTCTTGGCAATCTGACCCCAAGGAAGACTGTGCAGCATCATAAAGCAGCAAACAATGGTGAAGGTACTGGAGATGGACCTTAGACACTACTGATGGGAAAGTAAATTAGTACAGTCACTAGGAAGAACAGTGTGGACAGTCCAAAGAAAGCTAAAATAGACTATCATACAATCATACTATATATCACTTTTGGACATATACCCAAAGTAATGTAAATACATGTACTTTAGAAATACTGTCACACCCTTGGTGAATGAAGCACTCTTCATAATAGCCAGACTATAGAATAGCCTAGTTAGATGGTGTATGATAGATGGTGTATGTGATTATGTGTGTATGTATATATGCATGTGTATATGTGTATGTACAATAGAGTACTTATTACTCAGATATAATGATGGATGAACCCATGTCCTTCTCAGGGAAATGGATGAAACTGGAGATTGTCATGTGGTGAACTATGACCAACTCAGAAAGACAAATACCATGTGTTTTCTCTCATATGCTAAAAATAGACCTGCAATAAAAGGCATAAATATTAAAGGAGACCAGTAGAGGATTTGAAAGAGACTAGCAAGAAAGGGAAAATGGAAAGGAGAAGGTGATGAGAGGGTGAATACTATCAAAGTACATTTTACACATGTACTGAAATATTACAATGAAGCTCCTTTGTATAATTAATATATATTAGTTAAGCTTATACTTGCTAGAAAATTAAAAAGAGAGGAGTTGAGATGAGAATAAGAACAATTGAGGAGGGGATCTCAGTCATGTATGAAGATTCGTATTTCTTCAGCAACCTTACCAACTGTTGTTTGTGTCCTTGATAACTGATTGGGGTGAGATTTGCAGTTTTATTTACATGTATTTGGGATAAGCCAAGCTCAAAGACAATATTGCTTTTTTGCTCATATGTGGACTATTAATCTAAAACAGTAATATGGCATAATTTTACTGTTTGGGAGAGGAACTAGCAGGAGAGGGCATGGGAGAGGAGTGCACAGAGATCTATAATGAAGCACACTAAAAAGTGTTTTAAAGGATGAGGAGAAGGAAGGAGACTAATAAATAACAATACAGTTGTGGTGAATTTGACAAAGTACACTTATGTATGTATCTATCACAATTTCTACAATTATTTTATTAATTGAAATTTATAAAACAATCCAATATTAAAGTGAGTATGGGAAAGTAAATGAACAGGGGGAAGGAAGGTGAATATGGTGAAATATTTTATGTACATGTATGAAAATGGAACAAAGCTTGCTGAGATTGGTTTGGGAAAGGAGAAAAGGATGACCTAGATTGATGGGAAGGGATGAGTCTAACCAAGTACATTTTATGCTTACATTGATAGAACTAATTGATGTTCTTAAGGATAATAAAATTAAAAATAATTAAAGAACACATTGATGTTAATTAAAAATATTGAAAAATAAAGAAATGAAATGCTTGAAGTGCCTCTCTTGTTGTAAGTGTGTAGTATAACACAGGACACAGCAGGGCAGAATGGTTACTTCATGTAGTTCTAACAGACTGGAGCACAAGGAAAGAGCAATTGGGGGCTGGCAATATGGCCTAGTGATAAAGTGCTTTCCTCATATACTTGAAGCCCTGGGTTTGATTCCTCAGCACCACATATATAGAAAAGGCCAGAAGTGGCACTGTGGCTCAAGAGGTAGAGTGCTAGCCTTGAGCAAAAAGAAGCCAGGGACAGTGCGAGGGCCCTGTGTTCATGCCCCAGGACTGGCAAAAAAAAAAAAAAGAGCAATTGGGAATAAGAGAAAAATCATCATCCATCTATCTGCTCTGTTTTTCTTTATATGTGCAAAAATGCTACATACCTAGAAGTTCTTGTATTGCTAAAGGCAGGGATGAAGATTGAAAGACTGTTTAAGACTATGTTTGATCCTCAGGATCAGCCCCCAATTGCTCTTTCCTTAGGCAAGTCACAGCAGAGGATTACAAGAGCCCAGTAGCTATACCCTTATGAATACATATGATGGTGCTAAGTGAAATGAACTCCATGTTATGGAAACGATTGTTATATCACTGTTGTAGCTAATTTCAATGTGCTATGTGTAACCATAGCTTCTATTATTGATGATCACCACCTTCCTGTGGTGTACCTGCACTATCTCTGTATCTTATCTGAGTACATTGGAAACCGTGTATACTGGTATTAGAACTAGGAAACTGAAAGGGAATACCAAAATTGAGAGACACGGGGTAAAAAAGACAACGACTACAAACGCAATGCTTGCAAAACTGTTTGGTGTAAATGAACTGAACAACTCATGGTGGGGGTAGGGAAAGGGGGAGGGGGAGGGGGGAATGAGGGAGGAAGTAACATATAGTACAAGAAATGTATCCAATGCCTAACGTATGAAACTGTAACCTCTTTGTACATCAGTTTGACAATAAAATTTTTTTTTAAAAAGACTATGTTTGAAATATCTCCTTGTAAGTCTAGAATTCATATTCAAAGTATTGAATATTGCTACCAGTCAATCTTTTAAAGCCAATTTACACACTATTCAGGATTCATGTTTACCTTTGTTGTCGTATTTGTAAAATGAGAATTGAATCATCAGATGAATGAAATAGGATAATGCATACACAATTCTCACCTCATAGTAGCTGTTGTTGTTATTGTGTGGTTCTCTGGCATTGTGTTAGAAATAGATAAAAACAGGTGAAATTATGGAAAAGAAGGGGAATTATGCAATACCTGAAAAGTAGCCAAATAAGAGTAAATTTTGCATGCTGTCTGAAAAGCTCACTTGAAATTTACATTCCTCCAGTTAGGGTTCACATAATCTTAAACTATCCACTCTAATAATATATCTTCTTAGTTCCTAGAATTTTTTTTAAAAGGGAAAAACTACTACTATCCCAAGGAGAGAAACAGTTCTGCTCCTTACGGCAACTCCTGGAGAGGTAGGGCATATAACTAATATAATAGGAATGATTGTGGTAGAGGACAGGACAAAAGCTGAGGATGAAAGCTAATTAGGCCTTCATCAACTGGATGAGAGGCCCTGTGGGGGTGGGGGATGGTTAGAGGAATGTTTAGAAAGACAAAGTTTGTGCACAAAAACAGAGAGACACGAAAGAGCATTAGGCTTTTAAAAACAAATAAATCATTTTATGGGACTTGACATAGGATACAAGGGAGGGATGACAAAGACAAACAGGCCAGAGAGGCTGGAAAAGGTCAACTCTTGTAAGATCAAGCTGAGCATGATAAGATATGGGGATTTGTTTTCATAGTTAATAGGAAATTATGGTTGAAATCTCAGGAGAGAGACTAGAACATGACAAGAGCCCCCCAGGGCCTGTATTCTGAAATACAGGCTGAAATTCAGTAGTTTCCTAGGAAATTGAATGGAAGAGACTGATGTAAGAAAAGGTAAAAACAAATTTATATTTGGTAGTAATTAAAATAAAAAGCAGTAAGCACACATGATCTTCCAATAATGATTTTATTCATGTAAGAGGTTTTACAAATTGTCAAAAACTTGAAATTATAGTTGATTGTCTATTTGGCTATTTGTTTTTATTGAAAAATAATATGATTACATGACATTAGTACTTTACTTGTCAGTGATGTGAGAGGACTCTTCAACTATAGCCCAGGAAACTCAGAAAGGTTATATGGCCAAAACTTTTATCTGACCTCAGAGGTCAAGTTGAAGAACAACATGGAACTGCTGAGGACAAAATCTTGTGCTTTTACAATTAAAATTCCTAATCCAATCTAAGTAAATGTTAACTGACTTCTAATTAGAGACTACTAATTTACGAGCTCTAGTAATGTTGAAAAGGAGACCTATGGAACAGTGACTGGTGTAAAATAGTTCCATATACAATTATAGATTTTAAGACAAACGGTTATACAGAAACATAGGCTTAAAGTACCTCTTCCAGGACATGTATTCTGAAAGCTACATTGAACTACCCTATCTGGCAGGTTCCTTGCTTGCCATAAAACTTATCATTTCCTGGGCTCTTTGCACCCATGGAGAAATGAAAATTTTATTCTAACATAACCTTTTCCTATGCCAGTTTAGTGTTTATTACAAGCTAGTGTTAAAGGATCTACCCAGACATTTTAGGAAACAACTTAGAACCAAAGCATCAAATTAAAATCAAGGCAAAGTCCTGCATATCAAAGCACCACACTCAAAAGGTCAAAGATGTAAAAAGTGACCTTTACATTCATTTTATAACGATACACAGTATTAGTTATTAGATCCAAAAATTATCAGAGCAAAATAAAGCCTTTAACTAATAGTTACAATGGACAGAGTTTTAAAGTATATATTCAGTTTAGTGAATACTAAAATATTTATGAGTATTAATTGTTTTAGTACATATTCTACTTTATGTAACTGTAAAAAATAAGGTAAAATGTAAGAGTAACTGTGATTTTCATCTATATTCCTAGTCCTACTCAATATGTATCTGTATACAAATATAAAGCCATACTTAAATGAAATGTGAAAGGAATAAAACTCTTAATTTCTTAACAGTACAAAGCATATTCCTAGAGCCTGATAATCCATTACTAATCTAATGTAACGTGCTCAGCTGAGACTAGTGTGTTGTAATCAACGTAGTATTCATCTCTCACCATATAATGCCTTGTAAATTAATGAGAATTCAAAACAGGCCCTTGTTCAAGAGGAAAAAAAGCATAATGAAATGGATATAAATCTCTCTTAAGAAATATTAGCATTTTGTAATAAATCCTGGAAAGTCTCAACCATCATTCATAATTCATTAATAATCATAAATTGAGATAGATTCTCAATTACTTAAATGTTATGGATATGTCTTATCAGTGATAATCTTGTGCCAATACACCAGAAAAATTGGATAATTTCTGGAAATCACTAGAGGATAAAATCTAGTTACATTTTGTTTCCTGTTCTGCTAGAGGGAGTAAAGATTAGATAAGGGGGAAACTGAGTTTGCCAAAGACATTTAAAGATAATACACTTGAGCATCAAAACAAGTAGCTATGCTGATTACATGCATTCTACTAATAGGTTTAAGACACAAAGGTGTCCATTTCTCTAAGAGAACTGCTTTTTCGACAAGATACACTCTCTCTCTTGCCTTGGAGCCAAGTAATTGGAACCCTAAACACGCTGCGAAGCTTCTGTTGGAACCGGTTTCCAACAAAACAATACAGAAAGGGATTAACGCAGCTGTTGGTGAATCCCAGGAGGATGGCAAAAGGAAGTGCCAGGTCAATGACTGCTATAACTTCACAGCTATTAATGACACCCATCCAGGCTAGAGCATCGAGGAAGGTCAGAACATGGAAGGGAAGCCAGCAGATGATGAACGCCAGAACAACAGCAGCTGCCATCTTCAGGACTTGGTCACGGGTGATCCTGTTCTTCCCATAACTATTGGTCTTCAGTAAATGTTTTCTGATTCCAAAGTAACATGTTGCTATGAATATTAAAGGAATAATAAAACCGAGAATATTTTTCATTAAGGCAATCCCAGCTGACCATTGGGCATATTTCTCAGGTGGAAAAGCCATAATGCAAGCATTTACTCCTAAGTATTCAATGGTTCTAACATCTCGGAAGTAAAATGTTGGCAATGATGACAGACAGGCCATACACCAAACAAGGGGAACTATATAAGATGCTTGCCATGGATTTCTTCTTTGAGCTAGAAAGGGGTAAATGACCGACTGGTACCTATCAACACTCATACAGGTAATAAAAAAAATACTTGCAAACATATTCAGAGTCAGAAATGAGCCAAAAACTTTGCACATCACAGGTCCAAAGAGCCAGTCATACCTGTGAGAATAATAGGTTGCCCAGAGAGGAAGAGTAGCCAAAAGGAGTAAGTCAGCTACAGCCAGGTTGAAGATGTAAATGCTAGACACTTTTTTAGGACCCTTTTGACAACAAAACAGTGTAACCACAACAGTATTAACAAGAAATCCAACCACAAAAATAATGTAGTACAGAATAGGAATTGCACTTAAATGCTTATCTGATGGCTTGTGGGAGCAATTAAAGGCAGACTCATTGCCAGAGACATTGGCAAGTCCAAAGTGAAGACTGCTGGTGACATTTTTGCTGACTGTGGCAAGAGTGAAGTTGTCCTTCATACTGAAATGTCAGCAACTCGCAATTCTAACACTTTCTGTAGGGGGGAAGAACACATACATAAAAAGCTCAGAGTATATTTAAGTCATTAAGATTTTGAAAGTTTGTCAAAGACAAAAAATGTAAGAAAATATTACGTAATGGATCATATCTGTGGAATAAGTATGGATTTTACCTCTCAAGGAAGAAAAAATAAATTTCTCAACAGTAAGAAATAAGACATTTTAGCTTTAGGGACTGAAAATTCTGAACAAAACTACATTTTGTTCCTCTTTTCAATTACATTTTTAAAATACATATAGAAATTTATTATTATAAAGTCTAGACAGTGTTAAAAATATGTGAAACAAATAAGGAACTCTAAAATAAGAAAGGCTAGTATTTCCTAAACACTTGAGCATCTACATCCATCTATGTACTTTCTAGAAATCATACTGCTGTCTGCTGTTTCATAGAGAAATGCTTTATTCAAGGAACTAATTACATACAAATCATTATAGCTATGGAAAATGTAAGTAACATAATCTATGGAAAAAAATAGGTAAGTGTACAAATTACTGAAAGACTATGCAGAAGGAACATATTGGGATAGGGGATCATGGTTGGCTTTTACTAATTAAAAATAAGATCTTTAATTCAATTTTTCCATTAATTTAACACAATTGAGTAGGAATTATAGCACATGTGCACATTTCTAAAAGCCCTCTGTTAGATTTTAATAGCAAATATTCATTTTATACATATACATGCACTCAACTTCAGTTTATTTAAAAGGAAAATAACATACTTTGAATTCAGTTAGGATAAGGAAAAGAGAAGTATCCAAACCTGTACCAGAGTCAGCAAGAATAGTTTAGATTGCTCAATGAAATAAGAATTGAACATCAATTGACTAATCAGGATATAGTTCTATCACTTTTTTTCTCTGCTATCTTCTCCGAACTAAATCAGTATTGCTCTCAAATGTTATAATCAGTGCTCAGGTTTGAAGAATATTTGCCTGTTTTTAATAGGTAACATTATTTTGAAACAAAAGAAAATTAGCTGAAGATAAACACAGCAGAGGAAAGACTATTACTTCAGATAGTTTCAAAGTATATACAGATAAATAGTTCCAGTTATAATATTGTCACCAAAGAGCCTACTAATAAGCAACAGACTATGATTTTTGCCTAAAGCTCATTCTCTTATATGACCTTACAATGAACACAAAATAATCAAGAAAATAAATCCACTAAGACTTACTGGTTGCTGAAGTTTAAAGCAGATACTATAACTCGGCTTGCCTAGTTCTCAAATGCACTCCTGTAAGAGAAAGAGCAATTAAATAATTTAGGATTTTTGCAGAACACAGTGTTAAAATACAGAAAAAAATGAAAATCTCGTCCATGAACAAAAACATTTTTATTTAATGTATGTTCAGCTTTCCAAGTCAAGTATGTATAAATTGTTCAGACTTACCTTCAAACTTCAGGCTGAGAAATGCTTTGAATTCTCTGCTTATTCGTTCGCTTAGGCTCTGGGACGTAATAGCACCAGATCTCTGGTTTCCTTCTTATATATTCAGTCTGTCCACTGGGGAGCCTTCAACCTACATAATTCTAGGGCTGACTTATGAACACTTGCCAGCTTTCCAGAGGTTTTTTTTTTCTGGCTGCAAAACATTAATCTGAAATTCTCACTGTCTCCAATCATAACAGCTCATTCAAATAAATCTCAAACAAAAAATGAAGTTTCCACAAATGTGTTAGAGAATTTTGAAGTCAGTGGCTTACTTTAAAAGAGGAATATAATTATTTGCAGAGTTTCCTTTCTTTTTTCCTTGATACTGACATTCTAAATGAGTTAAGAAATAAAGTCTAGAAACTTTATTCTAATATCAGACTCTTTGTTTGCAAACGTCTTTTGAGTCCCACAGTACTTTTTGAAAATTTTACCCATTTCTTAAAAAATGCAGCAACTTTACTTGAAGACTGTAACTTTTCAATTTTCTCCCTTTAAACAGTTTTTTGGCTTGTTGAAAGAAGGGGCAGTGTGATGATATGAAGAATAAAATTTTCATGTGATGGAGAAAAGGTATTAAAATTTCATGTCTCTTTTCATATGACTAGCATATTTGTGGCTTAAATGAAAATCACACAAGGCAAAGAAGGATTAGATAGCATTTTAAGCCTAATAACTTTTGTTATTTTTTTCTTCTTTTGGTAGTAAGGATATCAATTTTGCACAACCAGAGTAGTAGAAGCTAGAAAAAGAAAACACACAAAGACAAAAGGAGGGTAATGGTCATAGATGACAGTAGGTGACAATGAATGCTGTGTGACTAACACTGTGCTAAGTCCTTTATGCTCAATAGTTTAATAGTGAGTCATTACAGCCAACCATCTGGCTTCAGAAGCCTAATCCTGTAGCCCTGGCCATGTAATGTTCTTGCTTCATGGCTCAGTTTTCTCATCTGAGAAATGGAGATGATGTCAATTGCCTACATTGTGAACTTGCAAAGATTAAATGAAGATACTTTCTCAAAATGATGCCTAGAGTATGGCAGATGTTCTTCTAAGCTATTAATAATGCCACCTTTTTAGCAGTCAAGAAACAAAGGTGCCCAGACCTGAAATAATTTTTCAGAAGTCACACGGCTATTAAACAAAGACATCTGAATTTTGACTAAAGCAAACTAAAGTCAGACTTCATGCTTTTAACTTCTGTACAACTAGACAAAGTGCTAATTGATCCTCTAATCTTATTCTTTGTCCTAGCAAAAGGGATACATGCAACCCTAGAAAAAAAATTACTGTGGACCATTCATCAGCAATTTCAAAAGCATCAAAAAATAGGAAGAGGTTTGAAGAATGGCTAAGAAAGGGGAAGTACTTTTCTTAGTTTATTAGCAAAATGGAGACCAGGGAGAAGAAATGTGTAATTTCTGTAGTTTGTACAGATAGCTAGAGATTCAAGATAGTTAAATAGATAAAAGGAATCCAAGGATTTCTACAGATTGTATTTTGCTGAGAAACAGTAACAGTGTACCTATCTGTTGCTATATGCTCTAGAAAGAGGAGGATGTCCTTTGCCATTCATAGCTGACCCACTCAATGCAGTACAGAAAGGATAGAGCTGTCAATAAACGACAAAAATTACAAAAAATACAAATATGATGACAAAATGCACTTGGTTTTTCACCTTTTTCTGTTCCTACATTGATATTGAAGTCAATCAATTGATATTGAATCTAGAGGCAGACAGAACCAGTTAGAAGACTTACTCTTTGCCTGAGACATACAGTACTCCAAGCTTTGTCATTATTGCATTTCTTATGGATAGATTGAGTTTGAAACATTGACAAAAAAACACCTAATATACATATGCACCACTTTATTAAATCTCCAAATCTCTGTTTCCTGTGTTCTGGACAGATTCAAGTTGGAGCTCTAGCCAAATGATGGAAAACTGATGCTTGGGAAATGAGGAGCACATATGTTTATCGGCAGGAGACTTGAAATGGGACCTGGTTTTACTGTTTAAGCTTGGCTTCTCCCTCTATTTCAAACGTTTGTTTTTTCCATATACACGGGAATTTTCCAAGTCAGAGACTCCTGAGTGATCACAATGGGTCAGATTCCCACCCTGCTCTATTTCTAGCCTTCTTCCATGCCCTTTGCAAAGAAACAGACAGGAGGTGAGCTATAAACTTTGAAGAGCAAACTGAAGGCTTGCCTCTGGGAGACCTAGCCTTGAACACTTCCTAGAAACAGGGGACCTTGTCTAGAGCTTTTGTCCTTCACTACATTAAGTTCTGACGTAAATAAAGTTTAAAGAGACACACATTTCCCTGATGACTAAAGAGACATTGAGTTTGTTTCTTCATAATTTTAGAAGCAAAAATTTTTCAAAAGCCAAAGAAAAATTTTGCAACTATAGGGAATTAAAAGAAAAAAAGGATAGCAATAATATTGACATCACTTGATGCAAAAAATACAGTATATTATTGATTCCAAAAAGAACTCCTACTTAAGCTGACAATGTAAATACACTTTTGAGAGTCAAATAAATGTTAGCCATTTAATGCAACACATGACAAAAAAGCACTCTCGTGGGAACAAAGGGTAATTTTTTTCACTACATGATTGACTTTAAAAGCTTTGGGTTATTTAAATGAATTAATCAGTTTCAAGACAAATGCAGCTGGATTAGTAGAATTAAACAATGGTAAATCACATTATTTTTTCCTAAAGAGTAACTATTGCTTTTTATGAGATTACTTGACATAAATTTTACAGAACCAGATTTTGAATGTTCTTCAGAAGCATTTCTCCTCTGCTGAAAGCATGCCAGATTTAGAAGACAATCTTATTTTCCCTTACTACTCTCCTCCCTATATACAGATGATATTTCAACGGAGAAAGGGAATACATAAATGCAAAATTGGGCTCAAATATGCCCTGTTTTCAGGGGTGGGAATGAGATGTGCACATTATGGAATGATATATATGGACCTTACTTTCTGAGATTTTTACACTAATTTTAACACCACCACCCCATACACCTCTCTGAATCCCTATCCAGATTAACATCATTTCCACTTCTCCCAAATTCAAAACACACACACACACACACACCCCACAACCATAATTCAAATCAATCTTCCGTCATTTCTCTTTTCCATAGGTAATTTAATTGATACTTTTCTAGATCTTCTGTTCCTTGAATGCACTGTAGTTAAGAAATTTTTTATCATCAGTAAATCACACCTTTATTTGGATGTAAAAATATTGGGAACAAAAATGTTAGCATAAAAGAAACTGGGGAAGATAATTTTTTTTATTAAAAGTAGCCGTCAGATTGACCACTTTGCAGAAATAAAAATAAAAATTCAGTTAAATGGATGACAAAAGTGCTTAAATGCACCCAGTGAATTATCTGTGTAGGTATGACATACTGATGAGTGTAAGGTTAGCTGGAAAGGAAACCTAGGAAACCTGCCATATGGTTCAGGAAGAGAAGAGTTTATTGGGGGGGAGAGCAAACTGCCAGCCCACACAAGATGGAGGCATGGGGAGACAGAGGGGAAAGAAGAAGAGAGGTGGGGGGAGGGAGGGACGGAGGAAGAGAGAGAGAGACAGAGAGAGACAGAGACAGAGAGAGACAGAGAGACAGAGACAGAGGAGCAGGCACTCGTGTTGAGCCAGATTATGTAGGGAAAGGCGGGAGGTATGGCCTTGTGGATTGGATGTGACCTTAAGAGAAGGGGGGGGCGGAAACTGCCTCCAGGTGTCAGTTACCTAGGTAACACAGGTACTGGGCACAGACTTAAACAGGTGGGGGCATCTGCATGGAGTCCTCCCCAGGTGGAACATTCAATGGGGAAGGCTATTAAATCACTTAACAAGGTAGAATTGGTGCAGTGAGATGAATGGACATCTGACTCAGTACATTCTTTGGACCAATTACTTCCAGCTGAATCTCGTTTCAAGCACAGAGGGAAAAAGGAGAATTTCAATATGTCTTTTTACCACACACCTGCAGGCCTGAGCACCATGTTCAAAGCAGGATCTTACAGAAGGTAACATTGTAGTTCCACCAAACACCATCTCCAATGTTATATAACTCACTTGGAAAAAATTAAAAACTGTCTATATTTGTTCTCTTCATTAGGTGATTTGACATTTATGGCTGTTATGACTAAAGTGATTACTTTGAGTGAAACTGAAAAGTTCTCAAAGCTAATCAATTGTTTTCATAATACTTAAACACCACTCTCAAGTAAACAAGACATTTTGGGGAGATTGTGAGATCAAATCTTTCAAAGGGTAGTGGGTCTATCTGGTGTTTGATCCTCAGGCCTTGAGGCCTAGAAACTAAACCTTCTCGAGACCTTCAGAATATTGGTGCCACTTGTACCAACGAAATTTTCACTAGACTGATGTGCTACCTTAGTGGTAGATTATTGTTTTAAAATAGAAATGCTCCACTTTCCAATCAGCCTGTGAGCCCAGAATGAATCAAATCTGTCTAGTTCCAAACATGTCTCATTTTCAGAAACATCATATGCCTTATCAAATTCAACAGGTAAACCTAGTAGTTTTCATGTGTACTGCTGTAACTGAGCAGTTTGGGAAAGCCAGTTGTAAACAGAGATATCCTGTGATTAATAAGACCATGCTTTAAGGTAGGGGCTAAGAGCCAGGCATGTTGACACATGCCTATAATCCTAGAACTCAGGAAGCAGAGGCAGAAGAATCTGAATTTGAGGGCAGTATAGTCTGCATTCTGTTTCAGGACAGCCTGAGCTACATAGTAAGACCCAAAAGACCCTGACATAAGACCATCTCCTTCCAAGTATCAACAAATAGGAGAAATCTAGCTTGAATCAATCATACCAGGAAAGTTGGTAACTATGATCATATTTCACTTCAGCTCTGTGATGCTTCTTACCAAAAATTGTTAGTCTAGAAGCCCGAATGATGAGCACTCCAAGCCATCATTTCCACCAGTATTGCCTCCAAGGACTCTCTGTTCGGACATTATTTTGCTTATTACTATTATGTGTTGAAGCTTATAGTTAAGTCATTGTTCTAGGCAGCCTAGCTGTCATTCAAGCTCTGCTTTAATTAATAAGACACATTCTCAGAGTTTTTAAGTGAAGAGAGCAATCCTTTAACAACACAAAAGGGAAACAGGCAAATAAAACTCTTTCCAAAACTAGTCATTCATTCAGAGTAAATATTCAGAAGCAAATGGTTGCTTGGCTTTAAGGAGATCATTCATTCCCACTTATCCTGTAGGCTCCTAAAAATATTTTTTAAATTGAGTTGTAGAGTTTTGGGTGTACTTTTCTCTTGTGAGACACAAAACAATTTAGAATTAGAACATAAATCAAGATGTCAGGAGGTTTGGGGTGGGGTCCTGGATGGATCCTAAAGTTTTTACTCCAAGGAAATGAGAACAGGATGGTTATGACTGAGAATTCTGAGACTGCTTAGTCTTTGATATCTTCATCCTACAGATACTGGGATTCAGTTTTTAATAAAGATTTATAAAATCTGTAAATGGCAGCAGGATTGACAATGCAAATAATTTGCTATGTGTCTACAAGCTGGGAATATTCCTTACAATTATCTTACTGCTTATTGTTTCAGTATTAACAATTCTGTTCTGTACTGATCTCATTTGTGGGACACACAACCAAACTTGTTTTCCCATATTTGTTTCTTTTAATTGAGATATAATTCACATATCATAACCTCATCTAGGATCTTTTAGTATATTCACAAAACTATGTAACTACCACCACTATATAATTCAAAAACTGGCATCATCTCTAAAAGAAATATGATGCTCATTAACCTTTACTTTGCATTATTCCTGATGTCTTACCTCAGTTTTTCTTCTGTTTTAAGCTTAAAATATGAACTATGGCCTAGAAATTGCAAAGGACATTGTCTTGAAAAACAAACATAACAAATCAATACAAGAACAGAGTAGTATTACATCTTTCATTGCACTTTAGTTATTTGTAGTGGCATGGATCTGTGGCCCTGCAGATTGTAGTAAACTAAACACTTGTCCCATGAGCATTCAATACTGTTAGCTCAAGCTGACTTCTCCCTAACTATACATTCCTGTTGCGTTCATTTGCACTAAACTCCCAGTTGGAAGGTTTCTTTGGCACTACTGCAAAAAAATAAATGTTATGTAAATAGCCTCCTGAGTTGATTCTGTTTGAAGGCCCCTTCAACTTTTTGTGAAAAGAAGCTACTTTTCATTTCCGAAGACGTGGTGTCCCCAGAGAGTTGTGAGGGAGGTACTGAACTTAAAGACTGTAAATAAAATACAGAGAGGGTAATTAAGTACTGTGCTGGGCACACATATATTTTGCAACAATTCTAAAAGATGTTTACTTTCTCTGTCTTAGAAATAAAAAGATTGAAGAACAAAAAGGTTAAATAACTTGCCCAAGGTCAAACTGCTAGTAAGTTACAGAACTGAGGCTCCAACCTTCTAGAAAATACTAAGCACAAGAGCAATTAACTGCCCTGATGAAAGAGTAATTTCTAAGCATCTTGGTATTCTCTAGATAAAAGTGAATAAAAAATGTTTTCAAAGAGTAACAGGATATTTCATCTAACAAAGATAATGCTGTTGTAAAATAAATTTTTTCTTTGTTGACTTAACTGAAAGATAAGTGCTCATAGCTAAGACAAAGTCAATAAGTAAAATAGCCTTAAATTAGAGCAGTTGCATTATATAAATTTGTTTACAATGTTAAATTTATTTAAAATTTTTAATTGACTATACAAATCCCTATGGAGTAATGCAACAGTCTGTGTGTGTGTGTGTGTGTGTGTGTGTGTGTGTGTGTGTGTTCACATGTGCATGAGTTTGTGTGTGTATGTTGGTTCTGAGGTTTGAACTCAGAGCATGGGTTCTGTCCCTGAGCTATTTTGCTCAAGGCTAGCACTCTACCACTTGAGCCACAACTCCACTTCCAACATTTTGGGGACTTTATTGGAGATAAAGTCTGCCTGGTCTGCCTTTAAACCATGATCCTCAGATCTCAGCCTCTTAAGCAGCTAGGATTACAGGCATGAGCCACTGGTGTCTGGCTGAAACAGTCTCTTAAAGAAGTATAAACCTGGGGCTGGGAATATGTCCTAGTGGCAAGGATGCTTGCCTTGCATACATGAAGCCCTGAGTTGGATTCCCCGGCACCACATATATAGAAAACGGCCAGAAGTGGTGCTGTGGCTCAAGTGGCAGAGTGCTAGCCTTGAGCAAAAAGAAGCCAGGGACAGTGCTCAGGCCCTGAGTCCAAGGCCCAGGACTGGCAAAAAAAAAAGAAGTATAAACATATACAAAAAGAGAATGGTGTGTGTGGGTGTGTGTGTGTCTGTCTGTCTGTGTGCGTGTGTGTGGGTGTGTGTGTGTGTTTGTTTGTTTGTTTTGGAAGTCAGTTTATTGGTGAAAAGATTTTGCACTTCCCTAAAACTTTGGCTTTTCCCTTGAATTATGCTTTTCAGTGATGGACATTGAACCAAATGCCTCATATGCTACCTCTGAGGTATACACTCAGTCCTACCCTTGAAATCTTGTCAAATACTCTGAGAATTTCCAGGCACCTCTATGAAAGAGAGTGTAAATGGGAAGTGTGAACTCCATTAAATATCTAGGTAATAATAATATGTGGATAGTAATACTTCTCCACTCTGCAAGACAGTACACATGCAATAGAAGGACAGAGGAAAAATATGAGCAAGATTCAGGTTCATTGCTTCAGTTATTGAAAAGCTAATCCGTCAAAATAATTAATTGATTTGGACCAGTAAGTTGATTGTGGTCATTCTGAGTTTGTTTGCATGTTCAATTGTCAGAGCTACAGGGAGAGTGGTACTTCTGTCTCTAGAAAGCATGCAGCTTTTCAAAGGAAGCACATGGAGAATGAAGAAATGAAAGAGACTACCCCCTTCACCAGCCAACTGAGCCAAATATGGTTGTTACTGGAAAAGTTTATTTCAATATTTTATAATGTGAGCTAGTCCTCACTGTGCTCACATAGAATACTGTTAACATTATCCATATCATTTTTGCAGCCTGAGCTTTATTTAAGAATTCATTCTTTCAACGATCACATTCTCAAGGCCTGCCATGTTACCCAGGTTTTGAACCAAATTCTGGGAATATAGATATAAATCTCTGTGAGTTTATTGTGTGTTTCAAAGGATAAACTTTCCATAACAATTTCTTTCTCTTTTTTGGCTTTTGCAAACATGAGAATGTCTTAGGAGAAATCTTAAGATAAGGAAATAAATGAGGAGAAAATAAAACAGAGCCACCTCTCCTCTGGAATACTTTATACTAGGAAATGAAAGTGAAAAGGTAGAACCTCTTACAATGTGCAGAAGACAGTTGGCTGTTGAGATACTTGTGTGGATAAATGGCAGAGTCAATAGCAGAGTATTCCTTATCTCTCCCTACACACTTCTTTATACCCTTCCTCTTCCTGTCCCTCTCCATATTTTTTTTTTATTTCAGCAATCTTTGCATTTGTCCTTGTTACTGTTTTGGTATCTTGTGAGGTACATACTGAAATAACAAATGCATTTTCCACATGTGACATGTTCAAAGTGATATCCAAGCCACAGTCATCATTGGTCTCAAGGACCAGTCAGTTCAAATGATTAGATAAACAACCTGTGTATCATGTGGACAGATCAAGGCAATAATGTGGCTGGTGGGGACAGAGGCTGACCTCAAAGCAAGTGTGCAATTGTGCTATTAATTTATAGGCACTTAAGAGTATATTACTCTTGTGATCCTCTGCTGTGACTAGCCTAAACCTGTGCTAATTATTCCCTATGAGGGAAACCATAGAGTCTGTGTTTCTTTGGGTCTGGCTCACTTCACTTAGTATAATTTTTTCTAAGTTCTTCTATTTCCTTATGAATGGGGCAATGTCATTCTTTCTGATAGAGGCATAAAATTCCATTGTGTATAAAGCCTAGTAGCTATGCTCCTATGAATGCATAAAATTATGCTAAGTGAAATGAACTCCATGTCATAGAAATGAGCGTTATATCACTGTTGTAATTACTTTCAACACGCCATGTGAAACCGTAGCTTCTTTTGTTGATGATCCTCTTGTATCCCCTTCCTGTGGTTGTCCCTGTGCTATCACTGTATCTCATCTGAGTACACTGGATACTGTATATACTGGTATTAGAACTCGGGAAGTGAAAGGGAATATCAAAATCGAGAAGCAAAGGATAAAAAGACAAATGACTCCAAAAGCAATACTTGCAAAACCATTTGGTGTAAAGCAAATGAACAACTCATGAGGGGAGAGGGAAAGGGGTAGGTGGAGGGGGGAATGAGGGAGGAGGTAACAAACAGTACAAGAAATGTACCCAAGGCCTAATGTATGAAACTGTAACCTATCTGTACATCACTTTGACAATAAATAAGTATAAAAATTTTTTAAAAAGGAGATGGGAAAAAAGAGTATATTGCTACTCTGAATGACTTAGGGTTCCAACCTCTTATGAATTTATGCTTATAGATGTAAAAGGAAATAAATGATGCACTTAAAGTATACTACATAGAATCCACATAAAAAGATTTTTAAGCCAGGCACCAGAGGCTCACACCTGTAATCCTTACTACTCAGGAGGCTGAGATCTGAGGATCATGGTTTGAAGCCAGCCTGGGCAGGAAGGTCCCTAAGACTCTTACTTCCAATAACTACTCAGAAAAAGCCAGAAGTGATGTTGTAGCTCCAGTGGGAGATGCTAGCCTTGAACACAAAGAGGCTCAGTGGCAGTGTCCAGGCCCTGAGTTCAAGACCTAGGACCAGCAAATATATGTACTGAATGTATCAATATATTTCCACCCAGCTTTATTCATACACTATACTGATTAAAAACATAAATCATTGACATAAAAGCAGACACATAGGCCAGTGGAACAGAAGAGAGAGCTTAGAGGACAACTATAACCAACCAACAAATTTGTTAAGCACATGCATTGAAAAAAAAAGAAAGTATTTTTTCATAGATGGTATTGGAAAAAAATTGTATATTCACAATAAGAAGAATAAAGTTAGACAACTATCTCTCACCAAAGATCAACTGAGAATAGATTGAATATGTCAATATAAGGGAATACCAAAATCGAGAGACAAAGAACAAAAAGACAAACCATTCAAAAAGCAACACTTAGAAACCATTTGGTGTAAAACAACTGCACAACTCTTGGGGGGAGGGGGAAGGAGGAGGAGGGAGGGGGAAAATGAGGGAGGAGATAACAAGTAGAACAAGAAATGTACTCACTGCCTTTCATATGAATCTGTAACCCCTCTGTATCACACTCAGACAATAAAGAAAAAAAAAAGAAATTGTATTCCCACAAAATAGAACCATCTATGTTGATGCTTTATTTTTATGGTTTCATATGTAAAGAAATTTTCAAAATTATTAATTATATGAACGCTAATACAGTATGATTAAAAATGATCAGATATAGAAAAAAGAAGTAAAACTTCAAAAATAATATATGTAAACATAGGGAAATGCTTCAGGAAATTAGAATGGGGGAAAATACAGAAAATAAAATAAAAATAGACTAATGTGATTAGTTAAATTAAAAAAAAAACTTCTGGACCACAGGAAATTAAGTCAGCATGGTAAATACATAACCTACAAAATGACAGAAAATATTTACAAACAATACATCTGACAAAAGGTTTGTATCCAGGACATAGAGGAAATACTAAAAGCTCAACAGCATAATAAAAACATATAACAATTAAAATGAGCAATTAGACCTCAATGGACATTATACAAAAGAAGATGCACAAATATTTAAGTTACCTACACCAGACACAGAAGAATAAATACCACATGGTCTCACACATGATAATCTAAAAATTGATCTCCTAGCAGTTGAGAGAGCTCCCAGAGGCCTGGAGAGCTGGGGGTGGGGTGAATTTATCATTGAGCAGTTAGATTTGACTGAGGATTCTGGTGTGTTATTGCCCAGTATTGTGACCACAAGCAATAAGAATGCCCTGCATATTTCAAATTGATAAAAGAAAGAAGTTTGAATATTTTGAAGATAAGGAAGTAATACATGGGTTCCTGCAGCTCACACCTGTAATCCAAGCCACTTAAGAGACTGAGATCTGAGTGTCACAGTTCAAAGTCAACCCAGGCAGCAACGCCTGTGAAACTCTTAAGTGGAGGTGTGGCTCAAGTGTTACATTGCTTGCTTTGAGCACAAAAGCTCAGGAACAGTACCCAGGTACCCAGTTAAAGCCCCAGGACTGGCAAAAAAATAAGTGATAAATGGTTCAAGAAATCTATGTGTTTAAAATGACTTAAATATTATACAATGTATACAGGTTGCCCCTATGAATGTGTACAAATTTTTATGTTTAGTGTATAAACTCTAATATTTGTTATAAACACACAGGCCCCTAAGGCAGACAAATCTAGGTTTGGTAACTATTGTGCCATTTACTACTTTATGTGACCTTGGATAAGTTACTTAACACATCTAAGTTATAAGTACCAATATATGTATAGCATGTATTACATTGCTTGGAATATAGTATAACAAACTAACATTTACCATTTTATTAAATCTCTGTAATTATAAACAAGCCAAAAGCATGTAAATCAGTCATATACCATATTATTATGTATCAACACTTCATACCAAAACAGGATCTATAAAGACAAAAATAAATACACTGGCAGCATAAGTGAAATATTTCCTGAGGATTGAGTGGTTCAAGCTCACAAAAGGATACCAGTAACTCTCTTCAAGTAGTTGTGACTACTATATGAAAATACATGTATGTGAAGTACATAGAGAAGGCACCAAGTAAGTGATAGCATCTATGCATATTGTCCCAATTATTACTCCGGTTGTTCTTACACTGGTGCTGTTTAAAATTAATAATAAAGCCTGTTATTATTAATAATAATAACCCAAAAGTGCTGCTTGTTGTTATAACTAAGTACTTTGACTTATAAACAAAAAAATCTAAAATTTGACATAGTAAAAAACAGTGAAGAACACTGAAAGATTACATATATAGTAACTAAATAAAGAAGCAAATACATAAATAGATGTGAATCATGTCAGTCCTCTCTTCCATAGCTTACAAAACCCTATATTTAATCATCTGTGGCCCCTTGCTTTTCCACTACCACCCCTCCACTAAGCCATTACTAACATGTAATCTTGCACAACTTTCTTCCCAATCACTCCACTTCAGTCAAACAGACATCCTTAGTATGGTTCTGATTCACCAAATACACTTTACACCCAAGGACTGCAAACAGTATCCCCACTACACGGAACTCTCTTTCCCCCAAGAAACATATGACCTACTCACTTCTTTCAGGTGTCTGCTCAAATGTTATCTTCATATTAAAGAAAATTTTAACTTCTCCGTAAATAAAATACCACTAATGTGCTATTTTTCACCATAACTTAATGTGGCACACACATGTACACATACATATAGCCATGTTTTTGTTTACTGTCCTCTTATACAAGAAAGTCATCTCTACTTATCAAGAATTTAGGTTCTTTGGTCAATTGATACGTCAGGTTCTAGAGCCAAATGTGGTATAAAAAAAGAAGCTCAATAGTTCTTGAATGAATGTGGTTTTTAAAGTTTTACCTTTGATGTTAAAAGTGTTTTAATTAGTATGAAACAAAGTACAAGGTAGTCTATTCTTATTATCATTTAAATTTTTGGACAACTTCCCATTCAAAAATTTATATTCAATATGGATTTTTAATCTACTGAGGAGTTAATTTTTTCTCCTTGATTTCGTTGTTATATTGTTTCTAGATCCAAAATAATAACACCTGCTGCAGCAAATATTTGTCATGGGCTTTGATATACTATCATTTCAAGTCTATTTAAAGTCATATAATGAAATGCAATCTGAAGTTTGTAGCTAAATAAGTTCATCACCTGTGTCACACAGAGTTTATTTGTACAATTCAAATTTTGGATACACCAGGCAAATTATTTAATCTCAATTACAATTATTCAACCATTAATGAAAAGATTAAGTATATTATAAACCATTTGGAAAAATTCCTGATTGCTTGTTAAGAAAAAAACTGATTTACAATTGTGCCCCAAGCCAGAATCTATGAAAATAACTTTTTTTTCAAATTTTTATTATCAAACTGATGTACAGAGAGGTTACAGTTTCATACGTTAGGCAATGGATACATTTCTTGTACTGTTTGTTACCTTGTCCCTCATACCCCCTCCCTCCTCCCCCTTTCCCTTCCCCCCCCCCCCGAGGTGTTCAGTTCACTTACACCAAACAGTTTTGCAAGTATTGCTTTTGTAGTTGTTTCTCTTTTTTTACCCTGTGTCTCTCAAATTTGGTATTCCCTTTCAATTTACTACTTCCAATACCAGTATACACGGTTTCCAATATACTCAGATAACATTACAGAGATAGTGTAGGTACAACCACAGGAAGGTGATACAAGAACATCATCAATAATAGAAGCTACAGATACACACAGGACTTTGAAAGTAGTTACAACTGTGATATAACAATTGTCTCCATAACATGGAGTTCATTTCACTTAACATCATCTTATGTGTTCATACTCTCTCCGACATCGCAGTTTTCTCACCCCATATGAAAATAACTTCTAAGATTCAATTTATATATGTTTCTTTTGATTTTGACTATAAAAGCCAAAGGGCTGGAAATATGGCCTAGTGGCAACAGTGCTTGCCTCATATACATGAAGCCCTAGGTTCGATTTCTCAGCACCACATATATAGAATAGGTCAGAAGTGGCACTGTGGCTCAAGTTGGCAGAGTGCTAGCCTTGAGCAAAAGAAGCCAGGGACACTGCTCAGGCCCTGAGTTCAAGCAACGGGACTAGCAAAATAATAAATAAAATAAAATAAAATCCAAGAAGTTCCATTAAGACACTTGTTTATTCACTAACAAAGCATTTCTTGAACATCTATTTTCATGTGATGGGTACTGTGACAGTCTCTGGAATTTGACATGAATATGAAACCAATAGTTTCATCCTTTAGAATATAAAGTAATTAATGGGGAATAATACACATATTAGCACATTTGGCACTGAAAGTTCACTGTGTTGGAACAAATAGTTCAGAAATGAGATATTACAAGCCAGATCCTGAAATATAGATTCAAGATAAATCAGGCAGTAAAAGATAATTTAAGCATTTCTTAGGTCCTGTATGGACTTCTTTACTTCATTAACTTCATTACTTTGGTTTTGAGTGTTGTCTCTCAAATCTTTAAGTTGGGTAGCTATCTTTTCATTTGACTCTTGAAGCTCACTTATCTTTCTATTTGTGGATGCCATGAAATTCTCCATTAATTTTTGCTTTGCCTCCTCACGCTCTAACATAATTGACTGAAGAGATTCAAACTTTTCATTTATCATGTTTATCAGTAAACTTTGTAGAGCATTTTGGGGGTTTTCTTCTATGTTTTTGATTGACTGCTCTGCTTCCTGCTTGTTTTGGGTGGGGGATAAGACTTCATTATTTGCCATCTTTCTTGTGTTTCTTCTGCCCATTTGAATTGGGAATGCCAGTCTACCAGCACCTGTGAGCACTGTTTAAGACCCAAAGCAGCCCTTACCAAGCACTGTTGTGTAAATATTACAATTTCACAATTATATACAGATAACTTGTATACCTGTCTATAAAGTTAGATTTGGTGTTCCTAAAGAATACAATTTCAATATAACATCTGATCCTGGGCCTGTATTCAGTGGTTACTTATTTAATGTTACTACCTTATACGCAATTCTTGTTTTTATATTAAGTTCTTTTAGGACTGGCTTTCTCTATGAACCCCTTTGATTCACTCGTATTAAGCTGGGATACCCTCTATCCAATAACCAGGAGTCAATGGAACCTGGAGGTCCAGGCAGTAAGTCCGGAGGGTAAGTTGGAGGTAGTAAAGAGAATAGAGTAAAGTGTATTGGGGGGGGGGTGGTGATTTTGGTTTAGTTTCAGTGACTTGGAAATGTGGAGAACAGTAGAATCAGTAGAAAGAACATTGATAAAATGACAGACACTGGAGAGTTAGCAGAAAAGGGTGTAGGTGTTATTTATAGGAAAGTAATTTTTAAAGGAAGAGGACGCAACGAGAGAAATGAAGTAAAAATACTGGAAGACAGATACACAAAACAGAGAAAAATTATTTAACAAGGAAGCATAAGTAAATAAAAAGGAAAATAACAGAAAAGGAACAACCCAAGCAAATAAACAAACACAAAAAAAAACTTGATAAAACAAACCAGTAAAAATGGAAAACAAACAAACAAAAAAAACAAAAAAAAAACAGCCAATGATGTTTCAGGTGTGAAAAAATTAAAAAGAAAATTTAAAAGAAAAGTTTAAAAAAAATGTTTGAAAAGAAAAAGAAACCAGTCTCTGGTTTCCCTGCAATGGACTGCAGTCTATTTTCCTGATTGGCTGGTTTGACTTGATTTCAGTTGGCAAGGGGTGGTTCTGTTCTGACCTTCTCCCCTGTTGGTGCAATCGTGGGTCTCTGAGGTTCTCACAGCTTGCAGGCAGGCCTTGGGCGTCCTCTGTCAATGGGGACGTGGGCAGTCACAGGAACTGTGGCTCCTCTGTCTGCTGTGGGGCCGCTGCCTTTGATGCCTGGACTTGACTAGACTGTGAACTCAGCAAAGCGTGGCGCCTCTGGCCTGTTTTGCTCCACTGAGAGTTGCTTGCCTGAGGGAGGCGGCCTCCTTGGCATAGGTAGCTATGGAATGCAGCTCCGTTTTGGGCTGGGAATTAGCTTCCTCTGTGACGGGACCGTTTAGCTGTCCCCGGAAATGTTTGTTCCTCTGTCTGGTGTTTCCGTGCCCCTGGTAGCTGCTCGCAGCTTTTGCTTTAAGTTTAGAAGTTCCGGCGGGCAGGGCGGGGCACCTCTGGCTAAGCCCCGGACTCGCCTCCCACCAGGGCAGGGGGCGTTCTTCTGGGCGGAGCTGGTTCTCACTGATTCCGCCCCTCCTGCCCTTTTCAAAGATGGCTTTTTTGACTTCGCTTTCCCCAGGCCCGCTTCAGTTCCAGTCTGGTCTGACCCTATGCCAGTGGCAAAGATGGCGCTTTGCTCTGGCGGTGGGGACAGGGATGCCTTCCAGAAGCTGGACTGTGGGCACAAGCGAGAATAATTTTTTTTTTGCGGGGTACTCACGCTGTCTCTGCGATGTCAGGTCCTCCATGCTCAGCTGCCGTCTGGAGTATTTCTCACTTTAGCTGCGCGGAGTACGGGGGGCTGTGCCCGGCACTGTGCCGGAGCCGGCGCTGGTGCCGCGGCGGGACGCCGCCCGGAGCTCAAAACTGTGTTTTCAGACCAGCAAAGTCGATTTTTCCTTCCTATTCAGAATCCCTGTACTGTTAGAACTTACTTTGGCTGTCTTTCTCGGAGAAACAGTTTCTATGAGGTGAGAAAACTACGATATCGGAGGGAGCTCTGCAGGGCTCAGCCTCTCCTCCGCCGTCTTCCCACAATACAAGAAGCATTTAGAACCCCAAATCGACCAGACCAGAATAGGACTTCCCACCGACACATTGTGATCAAAACAGCTTCAGCAGAGTGCAAGGAAAAATACTCAAAGCTGTTAGGGCAAAGAAAACAATCACATATAAAGGAAAAGCAATCAGAATTACCCCAGACTTCTCAGCAGAGACCATGAAAGCAAGGAGAGCCTGGAATGAAGTATACCAAACTCTAAATAAAAATAACTACCAACCAAGAATTCTGTACCCCGCCAAACTCTCCTTCATAGCCGAAGGTCAAATAAAAGTCTTCCACAATAAGGAAAAACTGAAACAATATATCTCCACCAAACCAGCTTTACACAAAATCCTTAAAGATGTACTATACAGGGAAAATAATCAAGATCCCAACACAGACAGAGAAATGAACCCTAATTAGTAAACACTAGATCAAGAAATGGGAAGACACAGCTTTAAACAAGACAGTGATAATGAAAGGAACAAACGATCACCTCTCAATCCTAACTGTCAACATTAATGGACTAATTCTCCAATCAAACGACATAGGCTCATAAGTTGGATCAAAAATCAAGATCCAACTTTCTGCTGCCTCCAAGAGACACATCTATCCAGCAAAAGTAAACATCTTCTAAAAGTGAAAGGCTGGAAACAAATCTATCAAGCAAATGGCCCCCATAAGCAGGCTGGAGTTGCAATCCTAGTATCAGACAAAATTGACTTCAAATTAAAAAAGGTAAGAAGAGACAAAGAAGGTTACTACATACTAGTAAAAGGATCTCTCCAACAGGAAGAAATAACCATCCTAAATATCTACACGCCAAATGCAGGAGCACCCAACTTCATCAAACAAACACTACTGGCTCTAAAAACATTCATAGACCCAAACACAATGATAGTGGGGGACTTTAACACTCCACTATCACCTCTGGACAGATCAACACGCCAAAAACTGAACAAAGAAACCACAGAACTGAACAATTGCATAGACCAACTAGACTTAATCGACATCTACAGAATATTCCACCCAGCAAGGACAGAATACACATTCTTTTCGGCAGCACACGGAACATTCTCCAAAATAGATCACATCTTAGGGCACAAAGAAAATCTGTACAAATTCAGAAGTATCAAAATCATTCCCTGCATTCTTTCAGACCACAATGGAATAAAATTAGAGCTCAACTCATTCAGCCACCACAGAAAATCCCACAATTCATGGAGACTAAAGAACACACTGCTGAACCATCAGTGGATCATTGAAGAAATTAAAACAGAAATTCAAAGGTTTATGGACTTCGACCAAGTTGAGGGCACAAAGTACCAGCTCCTTTGGGACACAGCAAAGGCAGTACTCAGAGGAAAATTTATATCTCTGAGTACATACATCAACAAACTGGAGAAACAGCAACTCAGTAATTTAAGGAAGCACCTTAATTTTCTGGAGAGAGAACAGCAAGCCAAACCCCAAGTCAATAGACGGAAGCAAATAATTAAAATCAAATCAGAATTAAATCAATTAGAGACAAAAAAAACCATCGAAAGAATCAACAAAACAAAGAGTTGGTTCTTTGAAAAAATCAACAAGATAGACAGACCCCTGGCAAACCTGACCAAAGAACAAAGGCAGCACACTCAAATAAACAAGATAAGAGATGAAACAGGTAGCATCACCACAGAAATAACCGAAATTCAGAAAATAATAAGGGACTATTTTGCAAACCTTTATGCCAACAAATTCGAGAACTTGGAAGAAATGGATGATTTCCTAGAAAAAATTGATACCCCCAAACTCAACTATGAAGACTTAAACCTTCTAAACAGACCCATATCCAGTATTGAAATAGAAACAGCAATAAATGATCTCCCATCCAAGAAAAGCCCAGGTCCAGATGGATTCAACGCAGAATTCTACAAGGCCTTCAAAACAGAACTCACTCCAATATTTCTCAAACTCTTCAATGAAATTGAAAGAGAACTTTCACTGCCAGACTCATTTTATGAAGCCAGTATAACCCTCATCCCAAAACCAGGCAGAGACGGAAAGAGGACTACAGACCAATCTCCCTGATGAACATAGATGCAAAAATTCTCAACAAAATTCTGGCCAATCGACTTCAACAGGTCATCAAAAAAATCATACACCACGATCAAACTGGATTCATCCCAGGGATGCAAAGCTGGTTTAATATACGCAAGTCAATTAATGTAATCCACCACATCAACCGGAGCAAGGTAAAGAACCACATGGTTTTATCGCTGGATGCGGAAAAAGCGTTCGATAAAATCCAGCACCCATTTATGCTAAAAGCCCTGGAAAAACTGGGATTCCAGGGAACATTCCTGAATATAATCAAGGCAGTCTATGACAAACCAACAGCAAGCATAACTCTAAATGGTGAAAAACTAAAGCCATTCCCTTTAAAATCAGGAACAAGGCAGGGATGTCCACTCTCTCCCCTGCTCTTCAACATAGTACTAGAATTCCTAGCCAGAGCAATTAGGCAAGAAGAGAATATAAAGGGGATTCAAATAGGAAAAGATGAAGTTAAACTTTCTCTCTTCGCAGATGACATGATCCTATACCTAAAGAATCCCATAGACTCTACCCCCAAGCTACTAGAGCTGATACAAAACTTTGGCAAAGTTGCAGGATATAAAATAAACCTTCAAAAATCAACGGCCTTTCTCTATGCTAACAACCCGAAGACCGAGGCTGAAATCAGGAAAGCAACTCCTTTTGCAATAGCCCCCAAAAACATAAAATACCTAGGAATAACCTTAACCAAAGAAGTGAAAGACCTCTTTGAAGAGAACTTTAAAAGCTTGAAAAATGAAATTAAGTCAGAACTAAGAAAATGGAAAAACCTCCCATGCTCCTGGATTGGGAGGATTAATATAATCAAAATGGCAATATTGCCAAAGGCTATCTACAAATTCAATGCAATACCCATTAATATCCCAACACCATTCTTTAATGAAATAGAGGAAGCAATCCAGAAATTCATATGGAACAATAAAAGACCTAGAATAGCAAAAACACTCCTAAGCAGAAAGAACAGTGCTGGAGGAATTACAATACCCAACTTCAAGTTGTATTATAAAGCTATAGTAATAAAAACAGCTTGGTATTGGCACCGGAACAGGCCTGAAGACCAATGGAACAGAATTGAAGACCCAGAATTAAACCCACAGAACTATGCCTACTTAATCTTTGATAAAGGAGCTAAAACAATAGTATGGAAGAAAGATAGCCTCTTTAACAAGTGGTGCTGGCAAAACTGGCTCAACACATGCAACAAACTAAAACTAGATCCTTATATATCACCCTGCACCAAAATCAATTCCAAATGGATTAAAGACCTTGAAATCAAAACAGGCACCCTGAAGACACTAAAGGAAGGAGTAGGAGAAACACTTGGGCTCCTTGGCACAGGACAGAACTTCCTTAACAAAGACCCTGAAAAGCTACAAATCAAAGAAAGGTTGGACAAATGGGACTGCATCAAACTCCAGAGCTTCTGCACGGCAAAGGACATAGCTCTCAAGATAAACAGAAAGCCCACAGACTGGGAGAAAATCTTTACCGGACATTCAACAGACAAAGGCCTCATCTCTAAAATATATGCAGAACTAAAAAAATTACCTTCTTCCAAAACAAAACTGCAAAGAACCAATAGCCCCCTCATCAAGTGGGCTAAAGACTTACAAAGAAACTTCTCTGATAAGGAAATGAGAATGGCCAATAGACATATGAAAAAATGCTCTACATCACTGGCCATAAAGGAAATGCAAATCAAAACAACATTGAGATTCCATCTCACCCCAGCAAGAATGTCATATATCAAGAAAACTAATAATAACAATTGTTGGAGGGGATGTGGCCAAAAGGGAACCCTACTTCATTGTTGGTGGGAATGTAAACTGGTTCAGCCACTCTGGCAAGCAGTATGGAGATTCCTCAGAAGGCTCAATATAGAACTCCCCTATGACCCAGAAGCCCCACTGTTGGGTATCTATCCAAAAGCCCACAAACAAAATCACAGTAATGCCACCAGCACAACAATGTTCATCGCAGCACAATTTGTCATAGCGAGAAGCTGGAACCAACCCAGATGCCCCTCCATAGATGAATGGATCAGGAAAATGTGGTACATTTACACAATGGAATTTTATGCCTCTATCAGAAAGAATGACATTGTTCCATTTGTAAGGAAATGGAAGGACTTGGAAAAAGTTATACTAAGTGAAGTGAGCCAGACCCAAAGAAACATGGACTCTATGGCCTCCCTTATTGGGAATAATTAGTACAGGTTTAGGCAAGCTATAGCAGAGCATCACAAGGCCCAATAGCTATACCCTTAGAAACACATAAGATGATGCTAAGTGAAATGAACTCCATGTTATGGAAACAAGTGATATATCACAGTTGTAACTACTTTCAACGTCCTATGTGTATGTGTAGTTTCTATTATTGATGATGTTTTGTATCACCTTCCTATGTTTGTACCTACACTATCTCTGTAATCTTATCTGAGTATATTGGAAACCGTGTTTACTGGTATTGGAAGTAGGAAATTCAAAGGGAATACCAAATTCGAGAGACACAGGGTAAAAAAAGAGAAATAACTACAAAAGCAATACTTGCAAAACTGTTTGGTGTAAGTGAACTGAACACCTGGGGGGGGGGAGGGAAAGGGGGGGAGGGAGGGGGGCATGAGGGACAAGGCAACAAACAGTACAAGAAATGTATCCAATGCCCAACGTATGATACTGTAACCTCTCTGTACGTCAGTTTGATAATAAAAATTTGAGAAAAAAAAAAGATAATTTAAGCAAAAGAAAGAAAGTTGGGGGAGGTGAAACTGAGATGAATTTTGAAGAAATTGGTTAAACAGTCAACTGTTCTCAAGCAACGGTCAGTTTATCAATTGCTTTGGAACCCCTTTGTTTCTTAAAGATTCCAATCCTTGAGGACAAGAAATAAGAAATTTCTAGAACATCAAGAAACACATCTCAAAATGAACTATACAATTTGTAGGTGGGAGACAACGGGGAAGGAGTGACCCTGTTCAAAAAGAAATGTACTCATTATCTTACTTACATAACAGTTACCCCTCTATACGTCATCTATAATAACAATAAAATAATTTAAGAAATATGGCTCAAGAATCTTCAGAGAAACTTCTGGTAAATGCTAATGCTTACAAAATCAGATATTTAGGTAGCAGAAAAAATAGGTGAGTAAATGAATATAAGACTAGAAGACATACTTTTAAGTATTATTACAAAGGACTTTGTAATCCTCTTGTGAAGTTTGGATTTAATCTCCTAAAAATGGGGAAGTGTTATGCAGAAAATCAGCTCTATTAGGTCCCTTTATAAAATAAATTATCTGGCAATGATGCACAGGTTGTGTGGTTATGAAAGATGTTGACTCTGTACTAACCTTTGCAGATGCATGATATGAACATCTGATACTCCTTGCCAATGTCAAATATGAGTTGAAATGTGTTGTAAATATTTGAAAACAAAACTACAGTCAGTCACAGCATCTACATAATTCGTTTGAAAGTAAGTTTGGAAGACCTGGTTAAGCACTCAGTCTCATCACTTCTAATAATGTCTGACTTTTTCACATCATAATCTTTGGAAAAGCAGTATTCGTCTGGGGAAATACATTTATTTTTGTTTGCATCTGGATTTATTCTGCAAAACCATTAACCATAAATAACACTTGGATTATATTTTCAACTACTGTTTCCTTAACTCGAATTATTTTTACATGCTCTGAAATATCCTCATTTTTCTAAATTACCTCAGAAAGTGTCACCAAGTTGAGGATATTTTGAACAAAATGTCCATTTGTGGCTATCTTCCAGAATTTCTGAATTTCGGAATATTTTTTCATGTGAATTTACCTCTTAGAAAGATGACAAAGGGAGATTAACCCTTTCTTCCTAGATTGATCCAGTTCTACCAGACAAAGTTCTCAGAGATTGCATTTATGAGTAACTTCTTAAACAGTATGTCTCAAGAAAAAGTCTCTAGAACTCATCTCTACACATAGGAGCAAATGTTTCAATTATACTACTCAGTTAAGATTCTTGTACTACTAATTATTATGTTAGCAAATTGGTAATATGGGTACTCCCTACATATTAGAAACTATACTAATAAATAGCTATAGGCATCCTTGTATCCTATTTTAAGTTATACTGAAGGAGCTTTTGAGGTAGGAATTTTTATGAGGTCCACTTTATGAAAAATTGGGACAATTTGACCAATGCCACTCGTTTAATAAATGATAAGAGATAAGAACGAAATTCAGGTCTGCCTTCTTCAAAGGGTCAAATTCTGGATGTCCATAATCTACCATCTTGGCTCAGTTTAACTGTATTCATCTTTCCTTTCAGGCTGTATTGGTATGATAATTATTCATTGCCATGCTCTTTTCATTCCTTTGTTTAAAGACATCAAAGGCCTCTGTGATCCTGACTTCCAAAGATCCAGAGATTAGGGATTTCCCTTTAGACTGCCTAGACTATTATAAGTTATTCTCCATAAATACACAGAAACTTTAATTTTCTGTAAGTGTCTTAAACAGTTTTTCTGTTGTTTTCTTTCTCTAGGGATATACTATATCAAAAATATATCCCTACTTCCCTGGGCAACATTTACTGGCATATCAAGTTCTCTGAAGCAACCACAGTAAATAGTGACAGTAGTTTAGAAAGTAAGTAGGTTTAGATGAGTAAGTTTTAATGATGAACTTTTCTTCCTCACAGTAATCATTAAAAAATAGTTTGCATTAATGGTTTCAAGTTCTCTCACATCTGTGATCATAATCTTTTGTTTTTTATATTATTGTAAAGGTGATTACAAAGGGGTTACAATTACATGATTTAGGTAATGAGTATGTTTCCTTTTGAAATGTCACCTCTTCCCTCATTCTCTCCCAGTTTTTTGACTTCCAACTCTCCTAACCCCAAAGTTGAAAACTTTCATTACTTTTTAAAATTTTATTGTGAAGGTGATGTACAGCGGGATTATAGTTACACAGGTAAGATCATGAATATGTTTCTGTTTGAACCCTATTATCCCTTGCCTCATTTTCACCCATTCTCCTTCCCCCAACTCCCCTGGCCCCCAGGTTGTAAAGTTCGTTTCCAACATAGTGTCTGTTCACCCTTTGTCCTGCTATTTCTGTTATTCCCCTTCCCTTCTCTAAATCAGATAAACTTATATCAAGACAAAGGTTATACAGGTCAAACACAGTAACAACAGGGAATAAATCAAAGGAACCAGAAAGAGAAATGAAAAAAGAAATAAGTACAAACTGTATGCAAAAAACACCCTCTTGTTTCCATTTCTTGGAGTTCAATTTTATTAGTGTCATTATATATAGGCATATGCACATAACTATTGAGCTATTGTGATCCTGTCCTAAGAATATCCTAGACATATTCTAGGAGGGAAATCATGAAGCCTGTCTTTCTTTGGGTCTGGCTTACTTCACTTAATATAATTTTTTCTAGCTCTTTCCATTTCCTTATGAATGAGGCAATGTCATTCTTTCTGGTAGAAACATAGAACTCCATTGTGTATATATACACATTTTCTTGATCCCTTCATCTACTGAGGGGCATCTGGGTTGCTTCCATGTCTTAGTAAGGATAAATAATGCTACAATGAACATGGTTGTGCTGGTAGCTTTAGTGTGGCCTGGCAAAATAGCCATGAAATAAGTCACCTTCATTTTTACACATAATTTACACTCAGAATCAATGGAAAGATATAAATCGTCCCATGCACATCTAACTTCTTCTATTTTTTTAATTTTTTTTCCAGTCCTGGGCTTGGACTCAGGGCCTGAGCACTGTCCCTGGCTTCTTTTTGCTCAAGGCTAGCATTCTGTCACTTGAGCCACAGCTCCACTTCTGGCCATTTTCTGTATATATTGTGCTGGGGAATCTAACCCAGGGCTTCATGTATACAAGGCAAGAACTCTTGCCACTAGACCATATTCCCAGCCCCTTCTTCTATTTTTTACAACTCATCTTTCATAAAAAAAAAGAATTTGTTAGATAACTAACACAAATTTAAATAACAATATTAAGAGCTATTCATTATATCAGCCCCCAAGTAAGGCATTTTGCATGTCACATATAGAATAATTAAAACAGCTTTATCCAGCAAACCTTATCATGCACATTTTCTAATAGAGATATCAGGGTAGTACAAGTAACAAGTGTCAGAGGTGGAATTTAAAACTAGATGTGTTTGAGTCCAAATTCCAGTCCCTTTCCAATTAGTAAAGAGTGAATGAACACAGAAAAAAAATGTTCACAGTCCACAGTAATCAAATAATCTATTAGAGCAGGCTTTCATTTCTAGATTTTCAGATTAATGTTATACTCAAAAAATTACATTCTATACTAATGGAATTTTATTAAACAGTGGAGGGATTAACAACTGGCACTCTTTGGGGAATCAGTGTGACCATATTAGCAAAACATACCTCTGCTCATTTATCCCAGAATAATAACTCAACAGAACCAAGAAAATATGCATGAATCCAGGCCTGGTGGCTTATACCTATATGTAATCCATGTACTAGAGGTTAAAAGACAAGCGCACCATGAGTTCAAAGCCAGCCTAGGTTCATAAGAAGTTGAAGGCTAGCCAGTCTCAAATCCAGACTGAGCTACATAGCAAGACCCTGTCTCCAAAAGGACAGTGGTTCTGTAGATGGCTAAGCTGTAAAGCCATTGGCTCACTGTGTGCAAGACCTTGGATTCCATCCCAAGCACCATCAAAACAAAAATAAATAATCAAGCATATGTACATAAAAAAATTCCTAATTGCATCAAACTAAAAAGCTTCTGCACAGCAGAAAGTCACTACAATGAAGAGATAGCCTATAAAATTGGAGAAAGTCTTTGCCAGCTAGTCATCTGACAAGGAATAAATCATATCAACTGTAAGTAGGGATAATTTGACTTTTTTCTTCCCTATGTGAATCTTTTCAAATTTTTTCTCTGGCTTTATCACTCTAGCTAGGAATTCCAGTACTATATATAATGAAAGTGTCTTCTTCCTAATTTTAGAGGAAATGGTCACCGTTTTCTCTCTTTAGTGCTGTGCCAGCTATGGATTTGTCCTATATGGTCTTTGTTACATTACTTGTATTTCTAGATTTTTTCAGTTCTGTTTTTTTAAGAAAGAATGGTGAATTTGGGCAAAGGACTTTTCTGTAGTTATTGAAATGATTATGTCATTTTTGTCCTTGATTCTATTTGACTAGCACTATGTTCATCTATTTGCATATGTTGAATTAGTATTATTTTCCAGGAATGAAAACCTATTAGCATCATAGAATGAGTTTGTTTCATCAGCATTTTTAGTAGATAGTTCATTTTAGCAGCATTGCTGTCAGTACTTCTTTAAAGGTAGGATAGAATTCATCAGTGAATCCATCTGGTCCTGGACATTTTTTTGATGGAAGATTTTTTTATTCCTGATTCAATATCATCATTTAGGTACATCTATTTAGAGTGTTCATATCCTCTTGATCCAATTATAATGTAACAAAGATATCTAGGAATCTATCCACTTTTTCTTGATTTTCCAGTTTCATGGACAGTAAGTTTTTAAAAGATCGCTTAATGATCTTCAGAATTTCATTAGCATCTGCTATAATATACTCTTTCCCATATTTGATTTTTGAGTCTTCCCCTTTTTCATTTTGTTAGTTTATCTAAGTTTGTCAGTATTGATTGACTGTATTATTCTTTTAGTCTCCATTTTATTAATTCCTGCCCTATTTTTTTATAATTCCTTTCTATCTACTGGTTTTAAGATTGGTTTGCTTTTGATTTTCTATGAGCTTGAGGTACATTACTAGGTCACTATTTGGGATCTCTGATTTTCTGATATAGGCACTCTTAGCCACAAAGTTTCCTCTTAACATTGCCTTTGTTGTGCCCCACAGGTTATGCTAGATGTTTCTATTTTACTAAAAATTAATATTTTGCTAATTTCATTCTTAATTTCTTCAGTGACCAACTGAGCATACAGAAGTATATCTGCCAAGAGCCAGCGGCTCAGGTCTGTAATCTTACCTACTCAAGAGGCTGAGAACTGAGGACTGTAGTTCAAAGCCAGCGGGGGAAGGAAAGGCAGTGAGACTCATGTCCAAGTAAGCATCAAAAAACTGGAAGTGGAGCTGTGGCTCAAGTAGTAGAGTGCTAACCTTTAACACAAAAGTGAAGAGACAGTGCTCAGTTCCTGAGTTCAAGCCCAAAGACTGGCACTCACAAACAAAAGTGTATTGTTTGATCTCCATAGTTTGAAAAGTTTTATATTCTTCCTTGCTATCAATTTCTAATATTATTCCATTATGACCCACTAGGATATAATAAATTACTTTGATTTATGAGCTAAATCTTTCTTAATAGCTTAAGATATAAATTATTTTGAAGAAAATACTGTGAGTACTGAGAATATTATGTAATCTTACATTGTAGGGTAAAATATTTTTTAAATGTTTGTTAAATCCATTTCATCAATGGTGTTATTTAGTCCTAAGATACTTTTGTGGATGTGTGTGTGTGTGTGTGTGTGTGTGTGTGTGTGTACCAGTCCTGGGTCTTTACTTCAGGGTCTGGGCACTGTCCCTGAGCTTTATTGCTTAAGGCTAGCATTCTACCACTTGAGCCACAACTTCACTACCAGCTTTTTGGTGGTTAATTGTAGATAAGGGTCTCACCAACTTTCCTGCCTATGCTGGCTTCAAATAAAGACTTGCTTCTCAGCCTCCTAAGTAGCTAGGATTACAGGCATTAACCACCAGTCTGGCAACTTTTGTGGATTTTTTGTTTGGATATTTTTTATGTGAAAGGTTAAAGTTACACATTAATGTCCAAACATACCCGTCCTCTATGTTCAGTAATGTTTGCTTTATGAAAATGGAGACACTAATATTGGGTACATGTATATTTAGAATTGTACTGTCTTCAGGATGAGGTGCTCCCATTATTAATATATAATTTCCTTCTTTACTTCTTCTGACTAGTTTTTGTTTAAACCATTTTTTGTCTGATAAGAGGGTAGCTACTTTTACTTGTTTTATATATCAATGTTATATATATATATATATATATATATATATATAAAATAGATATCGTGTGTGTGCATTCACTTTTAGTGTGGGTTTTTTGTTGGCCATGGGTGCTTGCTCAAAGGTATGGATCTACCACTTTGAGCCACAGCTCCACTTCCTGAGTGGTGACTTGGAGATAAGAGTCTCTGTGCTAGCTTCAAACCCAGATCCTCATATCTCATCCTCCTGAGTTGCTAGGATTTACAGGTGTGAGACACTGGTACCCAGTGTGAAGTATCTTTAGAGAGTGAAGCCTGTTTATAGCAAATAGTAAATGGGAATGAGAACTATTTACTGTTTCATTTAGTTATATTGGGTTTTGTTCCAGGTTAATTCCAGTGTTGCTTGTTTTTCTCTTTTCCTATTATTCATCTTGATGTTTTGTTGTTATTCTGGATCAGACATGTTTGATACATTTCAGTCCTCATATGTTCTTTCATTCAATTTCTCAATTCTACTCATTCCTGGACTCTTGTGTTTGTAATTGTCTTCCTTCCTCTTCTGTATATAGATAACCCTTAAGTATCTTATACAATTTAGGCTTGATGGACATGAACTGCCTTAGCTAATTGTTATTGTAGAAGGCTTTTATTCCTCCATTGAAATTGAACATTGCTGGATATATTACTTTGGTTTGGAAGTTATTGTTTTTCAGGGCTTGTAATATATTTTTCTATGACTTCCTAGCTTATTGAGTTTGTGCTAGAATGCCTTGTGATTCTTGCATGTTTACATTTCTATGTTAGGTGGGACATTTCTTTTGTAGCTTGCAGGATCCTTTCTTTCATTTCAAGTTTTGGCATTGTAATGATGATGTAGAGTTGTTCCAGTTATATCTATTTAAATTTCAAATGCCTATTGTATAAAGATATCTCTTTCATTGCCAAGATTTGATAATTTTTCTCCAATACGTTCATTAAATAGATTTCTTATGCCTGTAGTTTATATTTCAGTACCTTCTTATGCCGCATGAATTCCTATATTTGATCTTTGATCATATCTCAGAGTTCTTGTAGGCAATAAACATAGCTATTGATTTTTTTCTTATTTTCTTTATTGTCAGTGTTATCTTCCAACTCCAAAATTCTTTTTTTTTGATGCCATTATCCACTATAGTATTTCTTTGATCTATTGATCCCTTCACATGTATAACATTTTAATTTTTTTTTCACAATTTCCATTTCCTTACTGAATTTATCTCCCATGTGGCTAATAGATCTTTCTAGTTCATGCTTGTCTTGGGGAATAAACTTAGGGCCTGGCCAGTGTCCCTGAGGGTTTTTTGTTTGGTTTTGTTTTGTTTGCTCAAAGCCAGTACTCTTGAGCCACAACTCCACTTCTTGCCTTTTGGTGGTTAATTAGAGATAGGTGTCTCACACACTTTCTTGCCCAGACTGACCTTGACCCGTGATCCCCAAATCTCAGCCTCTTAAATAGCTAGGATTATACACATTAGCCACCAGCAACGGGCTTCTTCTTGTCAAGATACTGAGTCGATTTTCTATCTTCATTTACCTGTTTACTTTAAAATTCTCTATGGTCATTTACCATTTTTTAAACTTGACTTTTGAATTTTTTACCTGGCATTTCAGTTATTTCATCATATTCGGATTCAGTTACTTAGTTGTGAAGGTTTGGAAACATAACATTTACTTGCTTCTTCACAGTTTATGAATTTCTATATTGTGACTTTTTTTTACGTTTGTATGAAGTTCTCCTTTGCTCAGATCAGAGAGAGCTGGCTGTAGTAATATAGCCCATAATTGAACACACACACACACACACACACACACACACACACACACACACAATACATATTTAAATAAAGTAAGAAGTGACTGGAATTCTCAGCTTCCTCTCAAATAAGGTTATAGAGGAGGACTTCCAGGAAAACGATGGAGGAGCAGCAGAGCCCTAGCTAAGCTCCCTCCGACACCCCAGTTTTACCACTCCAGGGAAACTTTTACAACTAGAAAGACAGCCCAAATAAGTTATAACAGTATAGGGATTCTGGCCAGGAAGGAAAAATCGACTTTGCTGGCCTGAAAACAGATTTGAGCTATAGGCAGCGTCCCACTGCCACACCAGTGCCGGCACCAGCACAGCTCTCAACATTCCGCGCACCTAAAGCACACAGTGGCGACCAGGGAGAAATCCTCCAGACGGCGGCAGACACACGCAGATCACAGGCTGAGCACGGATGGGCCGAAATTGCAGAGAAAGCATGGGTAACTCATGAAAGAAATTCTCACTCTCACCCACAGAGCAGCTTCTGGAAGGTAGCCCTTACCCCACTGCCAGAGCAAAGCGCCATCTTTGACACTGGCATAGAGTCAGACCAGACTGGAACTAAAGCGGGCCTGGGGAAAGCAAGGAGGAAGGGGCCATCTTTGAAAAGGGCAAGAGGGACTGACCAGTGAGAGCCAGCTCTGCCCAAGAGAATGACCCCTGCCCAGGCAGGAGACTTGTCCTGGGTTGTGGCTCACACACTCAGGTGAACTCAGCGCCCTGTCCGCTGGAATTTCTAAATTAAAACTGAGAGTGGCAAGCAGCTACCGGAGGCATGGAACAACCAGACGGGAGAACAAACAGTTCCCAAGACAGATAAATGGTCCCATCACAGAGGAAGCCCAATTCCCAGCCTGAAACAGAGCTGAATTCCATAACCAACTCTGCCCAGGAGGCCGCCCCGCCCAGGAGGGAGGAGCCTCCCCCAGGCAAGCAACTCTCAGCCAGGTAAACCAGGCCAGAGGTGCCCCAACCTGCAGAGTCCACAGCCTATTCAAAGCCAGGCATTAAAGGCAGCGGCCCCACAGCAGACAAGAGGAGCCATGGTTCCCAAGACTGTTCACATGCCCCATCTACAGAGGACACCCAAGGCCTACCTGCAAGCTGTGCAAACCACAGAGGCCCAGGATTTCAATAACAGGGGAGGATGGTCAAAGTATATCCACCCCCTGCAAACTGAAAGCAAGTGAAACCAGCCAAGCAGCAAAATAGACTGCAGACGATTGCAAGGAAACCAGAGACTGTAGAAAGCCCACCCAAACAAAGAAGACTCCATTTTTTAAACATTTTTTAAACTTCTTTTTTTTTTTGTTTTGTTTTTTTTTTTCCATTTCTGAGATGTCATTGGTTTCTCGTTTTCCAGTTTTATTTGTTTGTTTTTTCAGGTTTTTGGGGGTTTTTTTGTTTTTTTTTTTAAATATTTTTTCTCTGTTTTGTGCATTTGTCTTCCAGTATTTTTTCTTTGTTTCTCTCTTCACATTCTCTTTATTTAAAATTATTATAACTAACACCTTCAGTCTTTTCTGCTAATTCTCCATTGTCTATCATATTAACCTTGTTCTGTCTACCGATTCTACTCTTCTCCACATTTCCAAGTCACAGAAACTAAACCAAAATCATCACCCTCCCCCCATTCATTTTACTCTATTCCCTCACTACCTCTAACTTACCACCCTGATGTACTTCCAGGACCTCCAGACTCGATTGACCCCTGGTTATTGGTTAGAGGAGAATCCCTGTTCAATCTGAGAAATCCAGCCAGTCTAACAAAAACTTAATATAAGAACAAAAATTGCTCATAGGGTTGAAACAGTAAATAAGTAACTACTGAATACAGGGCTCAGGATTGGTTGTTATATTGAAATTGTATTCTTTAGGAACACCAAATCTAATTTTATATACAGATATACAAGGTATCTGTTTATAATTGTGAACTTCTAAGATTTACACAACAGTGCTTGGTAAGGTCTGCTTTGGGTCTTAAACGGTGCTCACAGGTGCTTATAGATGGCATTCCCAATCCAAATGGGCAGAAGAAGCACATGAAAGATGGCAAACAATGGAGTCTTATCTCCCACTCAAAACAAGCAGGAAGCAGAGCAGTCAATCAAGCACATAGAAGAGAACCTTCAAAATGCTCTACAAAGTCTACTGATAAACATATTAAATGAAAAGTTTGAATCAATACATTCGTTCATCCATAAAGTAATAGATGATTTCATGACCTCGACAAATAGAAAAATAAATGAACTTCAAGAGTCAAATGAAAAGATAGCTACCCAGCTAAAAGTTTTGAGAGACAGCACTCAAAACCAAATTAATGAAGTAAAAAAGTCCATGCAAGACCTAAGAGATAATTACAGCAAGGACATGGAAATCTTCAGGAAAGACCAGACATAAGGAAAAGAGATTTGAAATCAATGGCTAGCCTACAGTCCCGACTAGATGAAGCAGAGGATCGAATCTCAGGAGCTGAAGATTCCCTAGAATCTATGGGGAAAGATCAAAAAGCAATACAAACCCAATCCAATCAACAAAACAGATCACTCTAGGAGCTCCAAGACACAATCAGGAAGCCTAATTTAAGGCTAATAGGTATTGAGGAAAACCTCGAGAAGGAAGTTAATGGAATAGGCAACCTATTTAACAAAATATTAGCCGAGAACTTCCCAAATATCCAGAAGGATAGGCCTACACAGATACAAGAAGCATTTAGAACCCCAAACCGACCATACCAGAATAGGACATCCCACCAACACATTGTCAGAAAAGCAGGATCAGTAGACTCCAAGGTAAGAATTCTTAAAGCGGTTAGGGAGAAGAAAACAATCACATATGAAGGAAAAACAATCAGCATTACCCCAGTCTTCTCATGAGAGACCATTAAAGAAAGGAGATCCTGCAATGAGGTATACCAAACCCTAAATAAAAATAACTATCAACCAAGAATACTGTACCCAGCTAAACTCTCATACTTAGCCGAAGGTCAAATAAAAGTCTTCCACAGTAAGAAAAAACTGAAACAATGTATCTCCACCAAAACAGCTTTCCAGAAAATCCTGAAAGATGTACTATACAGGGAAAATAATAAAGATCACAATACAGACAGAGAAATAAACCCTAAATAGAAAACTAGAATATTAGATCAAGAATTGGGAAGACACAGCTTTTAACAAGATAGCTATAAGGAAAGGAACAAATGATCATCTCTCAATTCTAACTCTCAACATTAATGAACTTAATTCTCTAATCAAACGACATAGGCTCAAAAGTTGGATCAAAAATCAAATCCATCTTTCTGCTGCCTCCAAGAGACACATCTACCCAGCAAAAGCAAACATCTTCTAAAAGTGAAAGGCTGGAATCAAATCTACCAATCTACCAAGCAAATGGCCCCCATAAGCACGCTGGAGTTGCAATCCTAGTATCAGAAACAATTGACTTCAAATCAAAAATGGTAAGAAGAGACAATGACGGTTACTACATACTAATAAAGGGATCTCTCCTACAGGAGGTTATAACCAACCTAAATATCTACACCCCAAATACAGGAGCACCCAACTTCATAAAAAAAAAAACACTACTGACTCTAAAATCACTCATACACCCAAACACATTGATAGTTGTAGACTTTGACACCTCACTGTCACCTCTGGACAGATCAACACGTCAAAACCTGAACAAAGAAACCACAGAACTAAACAACTGCATAGACCAACTAGACTTAACAAACATCTACAGAATATTCCATCCAGCAACACCAAAATACACATTCTTTTCAGCAGCACATGGAACATTCTCCAAAAGAGATCACATCTAGGGCACAAAGAAAATCTGTAAAAATTCAGAAATATCAAAATCATTCCCTGCATTCTCTCAGACCACAATGGAATAAAATTAGAGCTCAACTCAAACAGCCATCGCAGAAAATCCTACAATCCATGGAGACTAAACATCACACTGCTGAACCATCAGTGGGTCATTGCAGAAATAAAAACAGAGATTCAAATGTTTATGGAATTAAACCAAGATGAGTACACAAAGTACCAGTTCATTTGGAACACAACAAAGGCAGTACTCAGAAGAAAATTTATGTCTCTGAGTGCCTACACCAACAAACTGGAGAAACAGCAACTCAACAACTTAAGGAAGCACCTTAATCTCCTCGAAAGAGAAAAACAAGCCAAACCCCATGTCAATAGTCGGAAGCAAATAATTGAAATCAAACCAGAACTAGAGACAAAAAAAAACATTGAAAGAATCAACAAAACAAAGAGTTGGTTGTTTGAAAAAATTAACAAGATAGACAGACCCCTAGCTACCTGACCGAAAAACAAAGGCAGCACACCCAAATAAACAAGATAAGAGATGAAACGGGTAACATCACCACAGAAACAACCAAAATTCAGAACACAATAAGGGACTATTTTGCAAACCTTTATGCCAACAAATTCGAGAACCTGGAAGAAATGGATGATTTCCTACAAAAAAAAATTGATGTCCCCAAACTCAACCATGAAGATTTTAGCCTTCTAAACAGACCCATATCCAGCATTGAAATAGAAACAGCAATAAGTGATCTCCCATCCAAGAAAAGCTCAGATTCACAGCATATTTCTACAAGGCCTTTAAAACAGAACTCACACCAATATTTCTCAAACTCTTCAATGAAATTGAAAGAGAAAGTTCACTACCAGACACATTCCAGTATAACCCTCATCCCAAAACCAGGCAGGGACGCATCACGGAAAGAGAACTATAGAGCAATTTCCATGATGAACGTAGATGCAAAAATTCTCAACAAAATTCTGGCCAATTGACTTCAACAGGTCATCCAAAAGAAATCATACACCATGATCAAACTGGATTCATCCCAGGGATACAAAGTTGGTTGAATATATGCAAGTCAATCAATGTACTCCACCACATCAACCTGAACAAGATAAAGAACCACATGGTTTTATCTCTGGATGTGGAAAAGGCATTCAATAAAATCCAGCACCCATTTATGATAAAAGCCCTGGAAAAATTGGGAATCCAGGGAACACTCCTGAATATAATAAAGACAGTTTATCACAAACCAACAGCAAGTATAATTCTAAACATTGAAAAGTTAAAGCTATTCCCTTTAAAATCAGGAGCAAGACAGGGATGTCCACTCTCTCCCCTCCTCTTCAACTTAGTACGAGAAATCCTAGCTAGAGCAATTAGGCAAGAAGAAAACATAAAGGGGATCCAAATAGGAAAAGATGAAGTTAAACTTTCTCTCCTTGCAGATGACATGATCCGATACCTAAAGAACCCCCTAGATTCTACTCCCAAGTGACTAGAACTGATCCAAAACTTTGGCAAATTTGCAGGATATAAAATAAACCCTCAAAAATCAATGGCCTTTCTATATGCTAATGACACGAAGACTGAGGCTGAAATCAGGAAAGCAACTCCTTTTCCAATAGCCTCAAAAACATAAAATACCTAGGAATAACCTTAACCAAAGAAGTGAAAGACCTCTATGATGAGAATTTTAAAAACATGAAAAAGAAAATTAAGGCAGAACAAAGGAAATGGAAAAACTTCCCATGCTCCTGGATTGGGAGGATTAATATAGTCAAAATGGCAATATTGCCAAAGGCTATCTACAAATTCAATGCAATACTCATTAATATCCCAACACATTTTTTAAGGAAATCGAGGAAGAAATCCAGAAATTTATTTTTTTTTAATTTTTTCAAATTTTTATTATCAAACTGATGTACAGAGAGGTTACAGTTTCATACATTAGGCATTGGATACATTTCTTGTACTGTTTGTTACCTTGTCCCTCATACCCCCCTCCCTCTTACCCTTCCCCCCCTGAGGTGTTCAGTTCACTTACACCAAACAGTTTTGCAAGTATTGCTTTTGTTTGTCTTTTTTTACCCTGTGTCTCTCAATTTTGGCATTCCCTTTCAATTTCCTAGATCCAATACCAGTATACACGGTTTCCAATATACTCAGATAAGATTACAGAGATAGTGTAGTTACAACCACAGGAAGGTGATACAAGAACATCATCAATAATAGAAGCTACAGATAAACATGGGACATTGAAAGTAGTTACAACTGTGATATAACAATTGTCTCCATAACATGGAGTTCATTTCACTTAGCATCATCTTATGCGTTCATAAGGGTATAGCTATTGGGCCTTGTGATGCTCTCCTGTGACTTGCCTAAACCTGTACTAATTATTCCCAATAAGGGAGACCATAGAGTCCATGCTTCTTTGGGTCTGGCTCACTTCACTTAGTATAATTTTTTCCAAGTCCTTCCATTTCCTTACAAATGGGACAATGTCATTCTTTCTGATAGAGGCATAAAATTCCATTGTGTATATGTACCACATTTTCCTGATCCATTCGTCTACTGAGGGGCATCTGGGTTGGTTCCAGATTCTTGCTATGACAAATTGTGCTGCGATGAACATTGTTGTGCTGGTGGCATTACTGTGATTTTGTTTGTGGGCTTTTGGATAGATACCCAAAAGTGGGGCTTCTGGGTCATAGGGGAGTTCTATATTTAGCCTTCTGAGGAATCTCCATACTGCTTTCCAGAGTGGCTAAACCAGATTACATTCCCACCAACAATGAAGTAGGGTTCCCTTTTGGCCACATCCCCCCCAACAATTGTAATTGTTAGTTTTCTTGATATATGACATTCTTATTGGGGTGAGATGGAATCTCAATGTTGTTTTGATTTGCATTTCTTTTATGGCCAGTGATGTAGAGCATTTTTTCATATGTCTCTTGGCCATTCTCATTTCCTCATCAGAGAAGTCTCTTTGTAAGTCTTTAGCAAACTTGATGAGGGGACTATTGGTTCTTTGCAGTTTTGTTTTGAAAGAGGGCAGTTATTTTAGTTCTGCATATATTTTAGATATGAGGCCTTTGTCCATTGAATGGCCGGTAAAGATCTTCTCCCAGTCTTCTCCCAGTCTGTGCGCTTTCTGTTTATCTTGCGAGCTATGTCCTTTGCCATGCAGAAGCTCTGCAGTTTGATGCAGTCCCATTTGTCCAAAATTTCTTTGATTTTTAGCCTTTCTGGGTCTTTGTTAAGGAAATTCAAGCCTCAGAACAGGCATACACACACACACACACACACACACACACACACACACACACACACAAACATTTGTAGATCTGAAAGAAAGTTACAACCATAGTTAAACTAATTATGGTATTTAGGGATAGAGGAAGACAAATGCAAAAGAAAATAATTTTTCCTTATATGTTTTTCTGTATCATTTTCATAGTTTGCCATAAAAAAATGACCAAGAATAGCAAAAACAATCCTAAGCAGAAAGAACAGTGCTGGAGGAATTACAATTCCAAACTTTAAGCTGTATTATAAAGCTATAGTAATAAAAACAGCTTGGTATTGGCACCGGAACAGGCCTGAAGACCAATGGAACAGAATTGAAGACCCAGAAATGAACCCACAGAACTATGCCCACTTAATCTTTGATAAAAGAGCTAAAAAAAAATAGGATGGAAGAAAGATAGCCTCTTTATCAAATGGTGCTGGGAAAACTGGTTCAACACATGCAACAAACTAAAACTAGATCCTTATATATCACCCTGTACCAAAATCAATTCCAAATGGATCAAAGACCTAGAATTTAAAACAGATACCCTGAAAACACTAAAAGAAGGAGTAGGAGAAACACTTGGGCTCCTTAGCACAGGACGCAACTTCCTTAACAAAGACCCAGAAATGCTACAAATCAAAGAAAGGATGGACAAATGGGACTGCACCAAACTGTAGAGTTTCTATAGGACAACGGACATAGCTCGCAATATAAACAGAGCCTACAGATTGGGAAAAGATCTTTATGGGCCATACAACAGACAAAGGCCTCATCTCTAAAATATATGCAGAACTGAAAAAATTAAATTCTTCCAAAACGAATTGCAAAGAATCAACAGCCCCCTCAACAAGTGGGCTAAAGAGTTAAAAATAGACTTCTCTGATGAGGAAATGAGAATGGCCAAGAGACATATGAAAAAGTGCTCTACATCTCTGGCCATAAAAGAAATGCAAATCAAAACAACACTGAGAATCCATCTCACCCCAGTAAGAATGTCATATATCAAGAAAACTTGGGGCTGGGGATATGGCCTAGTGGCAAGAGTGCTTGCCTCATATACATGAGGCCCTGGGTTCAATTCCCCAGCACCACATATACAGAAAGTGGCCAGAAGTGGCGCTGTGGCTCACGTGTCAGAGTGCTAGCCTTGAGCAAAAAGAAGCCAGGGACAGTGCTCAGGCCCTGAGTCAAAGGCCCAGGACTGGCAAAAAAAAAAAAAAGAAAGAAAACTAACAATAATAAATGTTGGAGGAGATGTGTCCAAAAGGGAACCCTACTTCATTGTTGGTGGGAATGTAAACTGGTTCAGCCACTCTGGAAAGCAGTATGGAGATTCCTCAGAAGGCTAAACATAGAGCTCCCCTATGACCCAGCAGCCCCACTTTTGGGTATCTATCCCAAAGACCACAAACAAAATCACAGTAATGCCACCAGCACAACAATGTTCATCACAGCACAATTTGTCATAGCTAGAATCTGGAACCAACCCAGATGCCCCTCAGTAGACGAATGGATCAGGAAAATGTGGTACATATACACAATGGAAATTTATGCCTCTATCAGAAAGAATGACATTGCCCTATTAGTAAGGAAATGGAAGGACTTGGAAAATATTATACTAAGTGAAGTGATCCCGACCCAAAGAAACATGGATTCTATGGTGTCCCTCATTGGGAATAATTAGCACAGGTTTAAGCTAGTCACAGCAGAGGATCGCAAGAGCCTAATAAGCTATGTCCCTATGAACGCATAAGATGATGCTAAGTGAAATGAACTCCATTTTATGGAAACGAGTGATATATCACTGTTGTTATTACTTTTAACATGCCATGTGAAATCGTATCTTCTGTTGTTGATGATCCCCTTGTATCCCCTTCCTGTGGTTGTACCTGCACCATCACTGTATCTTATCTGAGTACACTGGAAACTGTATATACTGGTATTAGAATTAGGATAGTGAACGGGAATACCAAAATCGAGAGGCACAGGATAAAAAGACAAACAACTACAAAAGTAATGCTTGCAAAACTGTTTGGTGTAAACCAACTGAACAACTCATGGGGGGAGAGGGAAAGGGGGTAAGGGGGAAATGAGGGAGGAGGTAACAAACAGTACAAGAAATGTATCCATTGCCTAACATATGAAACTGTAACCTCTCTGTACATCACTTTGACAATAAATAAGGAAAAAAAGGTTATAGAGGACTAGTACTACAGTCATTTTTTAATAATTTTATTTTTATTATATCTACATAGTTGTACAAAGGACAGTTCTTATGTGATAAAAGGGGAGTTACACAATGGCTAGAATTATTGGGATTAAATAGTAGGTAATATGAATGAAGAGGAGGGGAAATGAAGGAAGTAGAAATATAGAGAGAGAGGAAAAGGAAAAGGAAATAATACTGTGAGAGAACACCATAATAACACTACAGGAAAATACAGAATGTTTGGGGAAGTAGGAAAAAGAGAAAGAAACAAATAATGCAATTTTTAATACCCAGCAAACTCACAGGCTAACAACAGAAAAAAAATAGAATAAATCAGTCTATCTTTCTTGCTGAAGGGATGTATGGGCTTAGCCTGGGCTTTATCCAAGTCTCTGGTGTTCCTCTCCAGTCACTGGCCCTCAGAGAATCATCTGTGTTTGGTGTTGCCTCAAAATTTTCTTCTGGAGGCTGAACATATAGGCCTCATCCAGACAACTACAATCTTCTACATAACCTCAGGGTCTGTATTGCTCTGTATTGAGTTAGTTAGGGCTCACCAGAGGTAGCTTCTGAAGTGAGGTATGGCAAGTACTATGGAGAAGCAACTATTGAAGTGGGAGTAAGGCTTCTCTTTCTGGATTCTAATAAAGGTTAGGAGTTTTCAGGCATGTGGAGTGGCAGTTGGAGGTGGGTAGCAGTGTGTCTGAGCACAGCTACTGGGTCAGGAAAACCTCTAGCACTATTGTAATCCACACTTTGTCTATAATAGGAAATTCAGTGATTCTTCTGGCCTGGCTAAGGCTGAGGAGTCAGTTGCCAAGTGGATACACTCACCCACTGGCCCAGAGCCAAGTATGTGGGCCCTTAGTCAACTTTACTAGAAGTCTCTCATGGGCAGTTGTACTGACATCTGTAAGCTGGGTTAGACTTAGTAGCACCATCAGGGATGAAGTCAATTATACAGAAGTCCACCATCCTTTGTCTCTACGCTGCCTTCTGTGTTTGGGTGGGGAGTCAGCCATCAATTGGTTTCACCCACCCCCTAGCCAAGGGCTGAGTATGTAGATTCTTACTCTGCCTGTTTTGCTGAAAGACTTTCATGGGCAGTTATACTTATGTCCACATACTGGACTGGGCTGAACAATGACCGCAGTTTCTTGCTGCCAATCTGCCCCTGACAAGAGGGACAGAGGCACCAGACTGTTTCAGTTTCTGTCCTGTAGCCAGCATTCTGTTCTTAACATGGCTGGCCCTCAAGAGAAACTATTTCACCAGGCACTAACCTTGGGTTTTACTAGAGCTTAACTAACTTAAAAGGAAAATGCCCAACTTCATCCCATTCTAGTCATCTAGTCTTCCCTAACAGAAGATAGACAAAATTGAAAGGCACTTGTGAAGTTCTCAACTCTTGGAACATGCTTACTAAAAGACTGAATAAATATCCTACCTCCACATTTTGTCACCACATCAAAAAGGATCTATTGCCATAATTCATTTACTCACTATATCATGTCTGCCTTACAACAAAAGTGACAAATATAATAAACAAACAATAAAAAGAAGAAGAAAAAAACAGTTCAAAGGGACAGAGAAAGTATCAGAACAGAACTCAGATTTGGCAATAACATTAGAATGATCACACCAGGAATTTAAGCAATGATTGATATGTTAAGGCTTTAACAGATAAAGTAGACCGCATGAGAGTTAAGTTATATAGGTTAAAAAGAACAGGGTTGGGGCTGGGAATATGGCCTAGTGGTAAAGTGCTTGCCTCTCTCATACATGAAGCCCTGGGTTCAATTCCTCAGCATCACATATAGAGAAAAAGCCAGAAGTGGTGCTGTGGCTCAAAAGGTAGAGTGCTAGCCTTGAGCAAAAAGAAGCCAGGGACAGTGCTCAGGCCCTGAGTTCAAGCCCCCGGACTGGCAGGAAAAAAGTAACAAAAAGGAGAAGGTTCTAAGAATCATAAAGAAATGATAAAATTAAAAAACATTGTAACACATAGTGTCATTTATGGGATAATTGATAGAAACAATGGCTAAGAGTCCCCAAAATTGATGATATGATAATGTAACTAACAACAAAAAATAAATGACTACCAAAACACACAAAAATAAAAACCCTAAAACAATAACAAGAGAAGGACACAAGTGGAACTAGACAAACATATGAAACTATAGGGTGGGAGAACAGTTGGTTTTTGGTCATTACAAGGTACATGTATACTTGTAAAGTTGTATATTTTTCTCTAAAAATGAGTGTGAAAGTCAAGCATGGTTCCACATACCTGTAACTCCAGCACTCAAGATGTCCCAGGCAGGAAGGAGGATTGTTAGTTCAAGGCCAGCTTAAGCTGCATATAAAGAACCTGTTACAAATAAAAAGTACACTTGGGTGAGTTACAAATATTTATTTCAAAACTGGAAGGTTCACTAAAAACAATAAAGAAGCACATAGCTGATGTGCCTTTAAGAAAGAAAATGCAATCATAGAAAATGGTCAGTTTAAATGGAACTAGGTGAATTTTAGGGATGGATGAGGTTGGGAAAGATGGGATAATATGATGGAAAGGGTGACCTTGATCCAAACACTCACAAATTGAAATCCCTTTGTACAATTACTTAACAGTAATAAAAATGAATAATAAAATAAATCAAAATTGTTACTTGAAATTGCAAATTCAAGGAAAGAGTAGTAGAGAAAATTAGGAACAAAGAACAAGGGCAACCAATTTTTTTAAAAAAAAAGCAATAGCAAATATGGTAGCTCTTAACTATGTGACTAGTTCACATAGCACACATTCACTCACTTAAAATGTATAATCTGTGGGGGGAGGGAAAGTGGGAGAAAAAATGAGGGAGAGGGTAACAAGTTGACAAGAAATGTACTCACTACCTTCCATATGTGACTACAACCCCTCTGTACATCAACCTGGACAATAAATTTAATTTTTAAAAGATGGTAATTATAAAATAAAATGTGTGATGATTCAATTGTTTGGGAGTATCCTATTTCATTTTTAACTCTGTCAAAATATATGAAGGGGCAGGAATGTGGCTTAGTGCTAGGGTGCTTGCCTAGTATGCATGAAGCCCTGTGTTTGATTCCTCAGTACCAAATAAACAGGAAAAGTCAGAAGTGACGCTGTGGCTCAAATGGTAGAGTGCTAGTCTTGAGCAAAAGAAGCTCAGGGACAGCACCCAGGCCCTGAGTTCAAGCCCCAAGACAGGCAAAAAAAAGGTGAAATAAATTTTGTCATTTAAAAAATCCATTGGGGGCTGGGAATATAGCCTAGTGGCAAGAGTGCTTGCCTCCTATACATGAAGCCCTGGGTTTGATTCCTGGCCAGAAGTGGTGCTGTGGCTCAAGTGGCAGAGTACTAGCCTTGAGCTAAAAAGAAGCCAGGGACAGTACTCAGGCCCTAGGTTTAAGGCCCAGGACTGGCAAAAAAAAAATCCATTGGTTCTAGAAACACATATATTATACTGTAATAAGTATAAAATCTAGGTCTTCAGTGGAACAGAATTGAAGACCCAGAAATGAACCCACAGAACTACGCCTACTTAATCTTTGATAAAGGAGCTAAAACAATAGTATGGAAGAAAGATAGCCTCTTTAACAAGTGGTGCTGGCAAAACTGGTTCAACTCATGCAACAAACTAAAACTAGATCCTTATATATCACCCTGCACCAAAATCAATTCCAAATGGATTAAAGACCTCGAAATCAAAACAGACATCCTGAAAACACTAAAGGAAGGAGTAGGAGAAACACTTGGGCTTCTTGGTGCAGGACGGAACTTCCTTAACAAAGACCCAGAAAGGCTACAAATCAAAGAAAGGTTGGAAAAATGGGACTGCATCAAACTGCAGAGCTTCTGCACGGCAAAGGACATAGCTCGCAAGATAAACAGAAAGCCCACGGACTGGGAGAAGATCTTTACCGGACATTCAACAGACAAAGGCCTCATATCTAAAATATATGCAGAACTAAAAAACTTACCTTCTTCCAAAACAAAACCACAAAGAACCAATAGCCCCCTCATCAAGTGGGCTAAAGACTTACAAAGAGACTTCTCTGATGAGGAAATGAGAATGGCCAAGAGACATATGAAAAAATGCTCTACATCACTGGCCCTAAAAGAAATGCAAATCAAAACAACATTGAGATTCTATCTCACCCCAGTAAGAATGTCATATATAAGAAAACTACCAATAACAATTGTTGGAGGGGATGTGGCCAAAAGGGAACCCTACTTCATTGTTGGTGGGAATGTAAACTGGTTCAGCCACTCTGGAAAGCAGTATGGAGATTCCTCAGAAGGCTAAATATAGAACTCCCCTATGACCCAGCAGCCCCACTTTTGGGTATCTATCCAAAAGCCCACAAACAAAATCACAGTAATGCCACCAGCACAACAATGTTCATCGCAGCACAATTTGTCATAGCAAGAATCTGGAACCAACCCAGATGCCCCTCAGTAGACGAATGGATCAGGAAAATGTGGTACATATACACAATGGAATTTTATGCCTCTATCAGAAAGAATGACATTGTTCCATTTGTAAGGAAATGGAAGGACTTGGAAAAAGTTATACTAAGTGAAGTGAGCCAGACCCAAAGAAGCATGGACTCTATGGTCTTCCTTATTGGGAATAATTAGTACAGGTTTAGGCAAATAATAGCAGAGCATCACAAGGCCCAATAGCTATACCCTTATGAACACATAAGATGATGCTAAGTGAAATGAACTCCACGTTATGGAAACAATTGTTATATCACAGTTGTAACTACTTTCAAAGTCCCATGTGTATATGTAGCTTCTATTATTGATGATGTTCTTGTATCACCTTCCTGTGGTTGTAACTTCACTATCTCTGTAATCTTATCTGAGTATATTGGAAATCGTGTATACTGGTATTGGATCTAGGAAATTGAAAGGGAATGCCAAAATTGAGAGACACAGGGTAAAAAAGACAAACAACTACAAAAGCAATACTTGCAAAACTGTTTGGTGTAAGTGAACTGAACACCTCCGGGGCGGGAGGGAAAGGGGGAGGAGGGAGGGGGGTATGAGGGACAAGGTAACAAACAGTACAAGAAATGTATCCAATACCTAACGTATGAAACTGTAACCTCTCTGTACATCAGTTTGATAATAAAAATTTGGAAAAAAAATCTAGGTCTTTAACAAGAATGTTCTTAAAAGCATTAGTAGCCATGAGCATTGATGACTCATACATGTAATGCTAGCTACTCAGGAGACTGAGATCTGAGGATCATATTTTAAAATCAGCCCAAACAGGCACTTATCTACAATTAGCTAGAAAAGGAGAAGGAAGAGAAGGAGAAAGAGCAAGATGTGGTGGAGGAGGAGGAGGAGGAGAAGAAGAGGAAGGAGGAGGAGGATGAAGAGGAAGGAGAAGGAGAAGAGGAGGAGGGAGGAGGAGGAGGAGAAGGAGGAGGAGAAGAGGAAGAGTAAGGAGGAGGAGGAGGAGAACAAGAACAAGAAGACAGAGAGAGAGAGAGAGAGAGAGAGAGAGAGAGAGAGAGAGAGAGAGAGAGAGAGAGAGAAACAAAGCCAGAAAATGCTGTGGCTCTAAGTGGTCTAGCAATAGTTTTGAGCACAAAAGGTCACTGATGGTGACCAGCTCACTGACAGTGACCAGGCCTTGAGTTTAAGCCTCAGAACAGGCATACACACACACACACACACACACACACACACACACACACACACACACACACTTGTAGATCTGAAAGTTACAACCATAGTTAAACTAATTATGGTATTTAGGGATAGAGGAAGACAAATGCAAAAGAAAATAATTTTTCCTTATATGTTTTTCTGTATAATTTTCATAGTTTGCCATATTCATCTATAACTTATTCCAAAAGAAGGGAAAATAGATTCTTTCATCCTGTTTAAAATGTTGCATTTTCACTACTCTTTCTTTTCACATTAACACCAGACATCACTAATCAGCCAAGCTACTCTTTCCTGCTGAAAGTACTGATGAAACTTCAGAATCCTCAACAGAGTGCTCCAGGCTTTCACTAGTACTAATTAGAGCAATTCTCAAGGGACAATGTAATTGCAATTATATAAAGAGTTGTCCATACTGAAAGCAAAGCGTATTACAATTAGAGAGCTGTCTGTATGCAAGATTTTCCAGGCAATGTGGCTATTACATTAAACAATGTACCTTTTGAACGGCACTTTCCCAGAAAACAAAATTTTTAAAAAGATGAATAAATATACTAAATATGAACTCTGTAACTACACTTTCTGATTGTATGTTTAGAATATACACACATCTTTGCCAGATTAAGAAAGAGAAAAACAGTGTTTAAGGATTTACATAGTTATCCATATGTGGAATATTCCAAACTATGTATCATTTCAACATATCCTGGCAGGTTATCTAACAGTGCTGCAACATTTTAAAGCAATCAGACTGCCAAGTCTCACAGTGTGGGATCCAGATGTGGAAGGTATTTGGAAGCATGTGTTTTCTTCTAGGCAAATCCAGAATATGTCCATGTGAAAGAATTCCAGCCCCCAGCCCCTAAAGTGTACGTTAGTAACTGTGAGTGCTATACATTGTTGGTGGCTCTGGAACAATAATGATCCTATTGTACAATTGCCACTGGCCAAAAACTTATAGTCTTTCTTGGCAGAAAGCTGTTTTAAATCAAAATCAAATGCTCAAGTCCATAACACTTCTTTATCAAAGCAAATAATGGTTAGATTTGCAATCTCCCACATACATGTATGTATGCACATGCATGAGAGCATGCGCACGCGCTCATGCGCGCACACACACACAATATCTTCCATTGCATTAAACCTGTCTTCTCTTTAGAAGAAAATGCTCTCTGATTTCATAGCTAAAGTGAAAATTTCCATGACATTATTTCAATCTAACCTCTCAGTATTATAGACCACTCACCCTAATATCACGTATCCTAATTCTCAATAAGTGTGCCCTTACAAAAGTCATTTGCTTTCTCTAGGTTTCAATTTCCTCGTTTAGAAAGTGAAGTAAGTTCAACGGATAGCCACTTAGGTCCTTCCTAGTTTAAATATACCTAAATAATAAGAATCATTCAATATAAATAGTTTTATATAAGGAATACAAGCAGTATTGAATAACAATTAATCTTTTTTTCTTTTTCTTTTTATGCCAGTCCTGGGGCTTGAACTCAGGATCTGGGCACTGACCCTGAGCATTTTGCTCATGGCTAGCACTGTACCACTTGAGCCACAGATCCATTTCTGGATTTCTGGTGATTAATTGGAGATAAGAGCCTCACAGAATTTCTTGTCTGGGTTGGCTTCGAATCATGATCCTCATATCTCAGCCTACTGAGTAACTAGGTGAACAGGTGTTAAGTGATAACTAGTATATGAATAGTATTTTTAGAAGGCTGAAAAAGAACATCTTATTGGAAAGAAATACTTTTGCTCTTGAAGTATTCAATAAAGCATGGATGGAAATCTAAGGTATTTATATTAACCATGATAATCATTAAATCTTTTTTTGCCAGCAGGTATGTATCCGCATATTCCCAATAATGTAGAGTTTTCACCATGGGGTAATTCCAAAATTTCTATGTTTGTCTTATTTCGCCTCTTTTAGAGTAGATCAATGCCATATGACTCATAGCCATGTAGGGAAAGAAAATAATATAAATGTAGCAAAGAACAAGAGGGAGATAGAATCAGAAGTTACGAATCCTGTTTATTATGGTAAGCAATAAGATGGATTTAAAGGAAGAGAGATGAGGTTCAAATTCCATATCCACCACTTATTAGTTGTATCAACCTGGATAAAGTGTCTAATCCCTGTTCCAATTTTCTCATTAATTCGTTGGGGATAATAGTATTTCATTTTTGACATTCCATTATTCTTTTCATTATATTTTATTATTTAGTTGCACAAAGTGGTTATCAGTTTATATAGTACTTCATTCTTAAGGTTACTGTTCCTGGAATGCTAAAGGCAGTCATGAAACAGCAGCTCTTATAACAATGTCTCCTAAACTCAGAGACTATATACTTTGCCTTACCTTAGCTAGTCATCACATTCCATTCAGCATGCACACATTTCTCTCTGTCTGCCTCCCTCCCTCGCTCCCTCCCATTCCCTCTCCCTGTCCTTCTCCCTCTCTGACTCTTCCTTGGCTAGGGAATGTTTTGTATATTATACCCTGAAGTCTAACTGTCCCATTCTGTCCAGTCCATGGCCCAGATTGACACTAACAGAGGAATTTTTAAATGTCCATGGTACTACCTCTTTCATCTGAGAGGAATGTATGCTATTTTATTTGCAATCAATATTATGGTTGTTGGCCCGTAAGTGTAAAAATCTCATCAGTCAGAACACAAACATTTATGAAAGAAACTTAAGAATGGACATGGCATTTATCCTAATGACTCAGCCTGTCAGCTGTGCCAATAGAAACCAGATCTGATGCCTATAACAAAGACTAAAACTTACAAACTGTGTGTGGGAGAACATCTGCCTTCCCTCCAGCATCAACTTCTGTTGTGGCAAAAGAAGTATTTATAGACCTGGATTCTATAGTTTTATTTGGAAGCATAGATCTTGATTTTGGAAAGTGGGAAAGATGTGAATGGTGATCTTTGAAAATGTAAGCATTGTCCAGGACAAATAACTTCTAAAAAGCAAATTAATAAGCAGGTATTTTTTTATAAATAAGCATAAAGGCAATGACAGGATTTTAAATTGAACATGATACAAATCCACTTCTTTCTTGGTGGCTTGTTCATTGTACTTAAAAGAATGTTGAAAGGCTGGATAGGGGTTTTAGTTCTAGTTCCTAGGAAAATGGTTACTATCAGCCATATCTACAACTGCATTCACAGTGTCATCTGTAACTTAAAAAAATGTTAAATTATAGGAATCCACTTCTGTTACAGATTATTATGGAAGAATGACTATTATAGGAGAACCTAGAGGTTTAATAATGTTATTTTACATTGTACAAACATTTAGAGAGCTACATTGAAACCATAGTGAAATGAACTAGTTTTACCCTTGGTATAAAACTACCGTCATAGAGATTTCCAGAACCAACTCACTGATAAAGCTACTGATTCTTCCACAGCCCCTGAGCAACTGCTCTTCTAGTCTTCTCTGAACAATCCCTACTCAATGCATCTGAATTACTATAGAATGTGTTTTTCTTAGGTTGCTTCTTGTTATTTTTGTCTTCTGGATAAATATTCTCTGAACTTTTAAGAACAAGTAACTCCTAAGATTTCCATTTAAGAAACATGTATTGTTCATTCATTTTCATTCTAATCATGTTATTTAAAACTTTAAAAAACATATTTAACTTTGAATCAGTTAACACATAGGTCAAAAACAAAGAAAAATCTAACAGATACACAATAAAGAATAAGATGATTCCTCTATTACAAAGATTATATTTCTACTATTTCCACATTCCTTTTTTTCTTTTGATTTGTTTTTTGTTTGTTGGGTTTGGGGGACAGTTGGTTTTTGTTTTTTTGTTTTTTTTCCTCAAATTTTTATTATCAAACTGATGTACAGAGAGGTTACAGTATCATACGTTGACAGTTAGTTTTTTGAGAAAAAAAATCTCACTAGCCAAGGTTGGCCTTGAATTAGAAAGCTCCTGTCTCAGGACCTTGAACTCTGGGATTAGAGGTAAACACCACCACATTCTGCTTTTTGCATCTTATCTTCTTTTAATGTTTATTATCTTTAAGTAGTTGTACAAAGGAGTTGCCATTTAACAAAGCATTTTGTGATACAATTTAAATAATGTATAATTTTACCATTTAAGGTGGGTGTTTCAAGTGTTTAATGTGTTCAAACATTGCCATCGTTGATTTTAGAGGTTTTTAGTCAATTCAATAACTGCCAGAGTGTTTTATAATCCTATGAACAATGTATATTCATCTCTGTTTGTTTATAGATTCACCAACATTGTTATTTTCTGGGGTTTCTTGGGGCTATCATAATAAACACTAAATAATATTTTATTATGGTCATCTTTACATTTGCTGAATAATTAGTTACATTTAACATATTATAGCCATATGTTTTTCTCCTTCAGAGTAATGTCAATATAAATCTTGTACTTATTTTCCCAATTTTTATTAGCATCAGTTAGTTCACTTCATATGTACATTAATCAGACTCATGCCCTCCTCTACTCCTTCCCAAGCAAATATAGGAATTTGAAATAAACCTTCTCCCACTCCATGGGTTATCTGTCCACTATATTGCCAATGCTCTTTGATGTGTATTTTCAGTTTCAGTGAAATCCAATTAATCTATTTTTTCTTTGTTACCTATGCTTTTGGTATCATTAAAAGTATCATTGCCAAATCCAATGTCGTGAATACATCTCTGCTTTCTTCTAAAAGTTTTATGATATAGCTCTTATATTTACATTTTTGACCCAGACTAGTTTAATTTTTGTGAATAGCATCAGTCCAACTTCATTTGTCTGCATATCTCCTTCAAGTTGTCTGACACAATACTTAGACAAGTTGTCCTTTTCTCATTGACGAGTCTTCATACCCTTCAAAATCATTTAACTATGCATGTGAGGTTTTCATTCTGGTGGCTCTATATTCTATTTCATTGTTTTATGTCTATCTCTATGGCATTACCACATTATTTTGACTATACTAACAGTACAGCCAGTTGTGGAATCAGGAAGAGCGAGACTTTCCATTTCAATCTCTTTTTTTTGTCAATCCTAGGTTTGAACTCAAAACCAGGGCACAGTATCTGAGCTCTTCAGCTCAAGGCAAGTGCTCTACCACTTTGAGCCACAGCTCTACTTCCAGTTTTCTGGTGGTTAATTGGAGATAATTGTCTCACAGACTTTCCTGCCTGGGCTGGCTTTGAACCTCAATCCTCAGATCTCAGCCTCCTGAGTAGCTAGGATTACAGGCATCACCTACTGGCACCAAGTAATTTTAATGTTTTCTTCAGATTGTTTTTGTCTAATCTGGATCTCCTAAAATTGCATATAAATTTCAAAGTGAATTTTTCTGTTCTTTTCTTTCTGTGCCAGTACTGGGGCTTGAACCTCAAGCTCTCCTTTAGTTTATTTTGCTCAAGGTCAGTGCTCTGCCACCTGACTCACACTTCCACTTCCAATTTTTCTGTCCTTGCAAACAAATTAATTGCAACTTTAGTAACAGTTTCTTCATGTCTGCAGAGCACTTTGGATAGTATGACACACCTTCTATGAACACAGATGTCTTTCATTTATTTCTCTCTTTTTTAGTTTCTTTGTAGTTTCAATATAGAAGTCTTTGTCTCTTTGTAAGTTCTTTCCTATTTAATTTTTGATGCTGTGTGTGTGTGTGAGAGAGAGAGAGAGAGAGAGAGAGAGAGAGAGAGAGAGAGAGAGAGAGAGAGAGAGGATGAGAGGAGAGTCTTAGGGCCTGGGCAATGTTCCTGAGATTTTATGTCCTACTACTTAAGCCACAGCTCCATTTCCTGTTTTCTGGTAGATAGTTAGAAATAAAAGCCTCACCTACTTTCCTGCCTGGGCTGGCTTCAAATCACAATCCTCAGATCTCAGCCTCCTGAACAGAAAGAATTACAAGTGGGGACACCGATACCCAGCTAATTTTGAGTGTTATTTTAAATAAAATTATTTTCTAAATTTTCTCTTTGGAAGTCCCATTTTTACTATGTAGAAAGAGATCTGTTTTGTGTGTACATTCTGGATCCTGTAATTTTGCTCCTTTACCCATTCAACATCACTTTTAAGCCAAGATAATTTTACCCCTCCTTTGAGTTTTTATTTCTCTTTTGTTATTCTGGCTAGAATTTCCAAGGTAATTACAAGTAATAAATGTAATAGAAGCAGGCATCTAAGTCTTCTTGATTATAGGAGAAATTTTTTCAGCCTTTAAACCTTGAATATTATGTTAAACATTTTTAAATACACAGTTTTACATGAATCTATGTACACATACACCCACATGCCTGCAAGAGCAAAGAAGCAGTGATTTTTATTTTTTGTTTTGTTTTGTTTTTTTTTTGGCCAGTCCTGGGCCTTGGACTCAGGGCCTGAGCACCATCCCTGGCTTCTTCCCGCTCAAGGCTAGCACTCTGCCACCTGAGCCACAGCGCCCCTTCTGGCCGTTTTCCATATATGTGGTGCTGGGGAATCGAACTGAGAGCTTCATGTGTAGGAGGCAAGCACTCTCGCCACTAGGCCATATTCTCAGCCCTTTTGTTGTTGCTTTTGAGATCTTCCTGTCTCAGCCTCTGAGTGCAAGGATATAGGCTCATACCGTGATATCTAGTAGGAGTAGTAAAATGAAAATATGTGTAACTTATTATGATAATATAGGCTTTATTTATAAGTAGATATTTATATATAGTTTTATACATTTTTAATTAAGCTAATTTAGTAATACATAAAACATGAAAATTGTACATATTTACAGGGTACCATGTGATGTTTCAATATATTTGCTGAGTATTTCAAAATCACGAAAGTGTATTAAATTTTGACAAATGCTTAACTTTCATTGGTTGGTTGTTTTTCATGTGTTGATTTAACTTCCAAGTCAGGGGGAAAAAATCCACCAAGGAAATGGTCATAATTTACAATCCTTCAAATGAATTTAATTCAGTTACCAGTATCCACATAAGTTGTCAGTCTGGAGTTTTCTTATATTATCTATCTGGTTTGGTATCAAGAAATGTTGGCCTCATGGAATAAGTTAGAAAGATTTCACTTTCTTCTAGTTTTCAGCAAAGTTTGAGGAGAAATCATCATAATTCTTCAAATATTTGGTGGAATTTACTAGAGAGGTGAACTCTGTTCCAAGGATTTTTTCTTTCTTAAGATTCTTGATTCCTGATTCATACCCTTTCTATTTATAGGTCTGTTTATATTTTCTATTTCTACATGACTCAGTCCTGATAGACTATGTGTTTCTAAGAATTTGTTCATTTCAGCTAGGTTATCCAATTTGTTGGCATGCATCTTTTCATACCACTCTCATATAGTGTTTTTTATTTCTTATAAAAATCAGTAATGCTGCTTTCATTTTGGGTTTTAGTTATTTAAATCTTTTTTGTTCTTTGTTAGGATACTTTACAATTTTGCTGCTCTTTTAAGCAAACCAACACTTGGTTTTATTTTCTAAATTGTTTTTTGTATCACTATATCCCGGCTCTAAACTTTATTTCCTTTCTTGTGATAGCTCTCAGTCCACTTTATTATTCTTTTTCTAGTATCTTAAGGCCTACAGTTTGGTTACTGATTTGAAATTTTCTTTTTTCCTTGGCTTGAGACAGGAACTCAAACTCAGTATCTGACACATTCACCAACTGGATAGCACTCTACCGCACTGGGCCACACCTCCAACTTTAATTTTCTTCATTTTAATGTTAGTTGTAAATTTTCCTTTGAGCACTGACATTACCATATCCTGTGAGCTTTTCTGTGTCATATTTTTCTATTCTTTTAAAAATATTTTCAAATTTCCTTTCTCTATTTTGCTCTATTGAGTATTTAACAGTTAAAATTTTTAAATAAAAATATCTAATCTAGAATCCTAAAGGTCAATTCCATTTGTCTATGATGCATTATATTTTTGTATGGCTATACTCCATTTGGCAATATTCTGTATGAATTTTTGAATCCAGATTCATAGAGTGTATGTTTGAGATTTAATCTTTTCTAATGCTTTTCATTTTCCTCTGGTAAATTATGCCTTAATTGAGACTTCATAAACATATAGTATGGTACACATATTTAGTGTAAAAATTGGTACATCTTATATGCATATGTTTGTAAAACTATCATTATAACTAAAAATAGTGAATAGATGCATTACCTGCAAATGTTTCTGTCTTGTATATTATCTGATCAATCCTGTCTTTCTTTAATATTTTCATGCATACAAAGTAAGAGATTTTGAAAATCATACAGCTATAGATCAAGAACTCTTTCTTTCAACTGACTTCATGTTTACTGGCTGGTTTAAATATAATAACTTTTATTTTGGTCTCAAAACTAATTTACTGTGAATTTCATTGTAGTTTATGATCATGGGTTTTTACTTATATATAATCCCTCTTGAATTGTACCTTTATCCGTAGCTTGTATAGTGTTACTTTTCAATACTTCTTTTTTTAGAAATGTACTTTTCCTTAGAAACTCTTTATCACTTACTCCTATGTTGAGACCCTCATTTTTAACCTGTTTGCCAAGTAAAGTTTTTGAAAGGGTATATTTATTATTTCTAAGCTCTCTCAAAAGATACAGGCTTCATTTAGTTTTTGCTTAGAAAGGCTTGATGGATTTCCTAGCAAGTAATGACATTGATAACAATATGCACTCTACTGGTCAAAACCAGAAATAACACAAAGGAAATAATTTTCTTTATTTAGTGTCTTTTTAGAAAGAACTCTGGTTATAATAAACAGTTAATAAATGTCACCAAATATTTTTTATTATTACTAGTCATGTTCTAATCTACAATTTTATTTCCAATCTTTATTTTTATTTCCAGTTCCCATTTGTAAAAAGTTAAATATCTGCATTTGAACTGAGATTTGTAACTCCTGTTTTCTCCATGAACTTTAAAATGGGATAAGACATGCATTACAAGATTGCGGAGTATCTACACAGTGCCCAACACATTAGTATGCATTCAAGAAATCATCGTCAAATTTTAGATGCCAGTTTCCACAGTAGTCCTCATTTTTTCCTACACAGTGTTGACTTACTCAATGCCTCAACTACTTTTCCCCTCACCTTCCACCCTTTACTCATTGTATTTTTTCTAAGCACTTCAATGTGTCTTTTACTATTTTTATACAGAACTATTATTGCAATCATACTCATTTGTTAGTCTTTTTTATTTTTTTTTCAAATTTTTACTATCAAACTGATGTACAGAGAGGTTACAGTTTCATACGTTAGGCATTGGATACATTTCTTGTACTGTTTGTTACCTTGTCCCTCATATCCCCCTCCCTCATCCCTTTTTCCCTCCCCTCCCCGAGGTGTTCAATTCACTTACACCAAACAGTTTTGCAAGTATTGCTTTTGTAGTTGTTTGTCTTTTTTTACCCTGTGTCTCTCAATTTTGGTATTCTCTTTCAATTTCCTACTTCTAATACCAGTATACACGGTTTCCAATATACTCAGATAAGATTACATTGATAGTGTAGGTACAACCACAGGAAGGTGATACAAGAACATCATCAATAATAGAAGCTACAGATACACATGGGACGTTGAAAGTAGTTACAACTGTGATATAACAATTGTTTCCATAACATGGAGTTCATTTCACTTAGCATCATCTTATGTGTTCATAAGGGTATAGCTATTGGGCTCTTGTGATGCTCTGCTGTTGGGGGCTGTCCTTCCCCCCCAGCCCTGGGACAATGGGAAGGAGCCCCTCCCACCTTCCGGCCTCAACAGGAAGAGAAGGCCTCCGCCCCTTGGGAGGTGAACACGTGCGTGCCACCATGATGGGGTTGTCCCGCCCACAAAGGAAGTTTCGTGATGTCACTTGATGGACATGGTCCTTAGCCTATGACTGGCCCTTTGGCCAGCCCCCTTTTTTTCCTGCCATTACTTCTATATAAGTTCCCTTCCATATTAAAGTCTTTGAGACGCTTCCCACCACCACAGCGTGTCCCTGATGCCTTCCTTTTCGCCCCCGCTCTTGGTAACATGTGAGGGGACTGGGGGGAGGGGAGGCTTCAGCAACCTTTCCTCAACTTAGCGCTTGCCCATGTGAGCACGCCTTTGGCCTTCCGCTGGCGGAGGGCCAGGCCGACTGCTCTTTCATAGATTTTGTGGTTACCATTCTCCCCGTGGGGGGAGAAAGGGGTCGTCCAGACCCCAACACTCTGCTATGACTTGCCTAAACCTGTATTAATTATTCCCAATAAGGGAGACCATAGAGTCCATGTTTCTTTGGGTCTGGCTCACTTCACTTAGTATAATTTTTTCCAAGTCCTTCCATTTCCTTACAAATGGGGCAATGTAATTCTTTCTGATATAGGCATAAAATTCCATTGTGTATATGTACCACATTTTCCTGATCCATTCGTCTACTGAGGGGCATCTGGATTGGTTCCAGATTCTAGCTATGACAAATTGTGCTGCGATGAACATTGTTGTGCTGGTGGCTTTATTTTTAAAACAAATTCTGAGTGATATATGTTAGATACAAAATACCATGGATTGTCTTTCATATCACGTATTTAGACAAGGCCTGTGGCCAAATTATAAAGTTATATTTTGTTAGGTTGAAGCTATGAGTTCTGAGTATCAATGTATTTTATCCATTTCTCTGTAGGCATACAGTCATTACAGGAGGTAGAAAAAAACCCTTTCAGTAGTCTCATGGTGTATTTTCTTACAAAAATAAAGTGGCTCAGTGGTAGAGTGTTTGCCTAGCCATGCATGAAGCCCTGGGTTCAATTCCTCAGTACCACATAAACAGAAAAAGCTGGAAGTGGCACTGTGGCTCAAGTGGTAGAGTGCTAGCTTTGAGCAAAAGTTCAAGCCCCAGGACTGCCCCCCCAAAAAGGTGCACAGTACTTACAAACTGACATATTAAATTGAAACACCTTTTTACAACGACTTAAAGATAATTTTAATTAGCTTCTATGATCTTCATAAGAAGTGAAGTGTGTTCACATGGCAGAATGTCTATATAGCAAACATGAGGCACCAAGTTTAATCCCCAGTACTGCAAAGGAAGAAAAAGAGAGGAGAGAGAGAGAGAGAGAGAGAGAGAGAGAGAGAGAGAGAGAGAGAGAGAGAGGGGGGAAGGAAGGAAGGAAGGAAGGAAAGAAAGAAAGAGAGAGAGGGAGGGAGGGGGAGGGATGGAAGGAAGGAAGGAAGGAAGGAAGGAAAGAAAGAAGGAAAAGAAAAAAAGGAAGAAAGAGAGAGAAAGAAAGAAACCCAAAGAAATTAAACCTAAGTAGCTTTGCCTCATTCTTGTTATTTTTTTAATTTCCTAATGACTGCTGAATGTCAGCATCCTAGTAGGTTTTCATACAATTCCAACCAGGGTAACCCATAACATGTCAAATTTGCTGATTTGCTGCTTTGTATCTTATATATCAAATTGACTCATTATGGTATAATGAAATGTGTATTTCAGTTCCAGTTTCACCATCTGCTCTACAATACTGAGGCAATTATTAAACCTATTTAAGTTCTCAGTTTTGTCAATAGATTTATGTCAAATGGGCTTTAAAGTCTTTCTAAGAAATATGTTTTTACTCCAATCATTCAATGCCTGTCATTTCTTTCATTATTTTTAACAAATATTTGCAGAAGAAATACTAGGGGACCCACAATATGCTGTGTTCTAAAATACTTAGTTTCCATAAATAATGTAATCAAATTGGCAAAGTATAAAATTACCAAACAAAATATCAGTAGCACTTCTATACACCAATAAAACTTGCTGAGAAATAAATCAGAAGAAAAAAAATCCATTCTTTAAAGAAAACATTAAATAAGAAGGTGAAAGACCTATACAATTAAAAGTATAAAACACTGGAGAAAGGAATTTAAGAAGACAGTAGAAGATGTAAGCATCCTTCATATTTGTGAATAGGCAGCATTACTATTGTAAAAAGGGCCATGCAACCAAAAGTAATCAGGTTCAATGTGATTCCAGTCAAAATTTTCATGCCATTCTTCACAAAAAATAGACAAAAATTTAAAAATCCATAGGAATCAAAGGCAAATACTCAGAGTGTCCCAATGTCTGACTTAATACTATAACACAGAGCCAAAGAAACAAAATCAGCATGACACAAGCACAAAAGAGACACAGAGTAACGGAAGACCCAGAAATTAACCCATATAACTTCAATCATCTGATTTTTTTTTACACAGAAACCAAAAACATACATAAGAGAAAGTCTTTTTAACAAAGGTTATTGAGCCAGGTACCAGTGGCTCAGGCCTGTAATCCTAGCTACTCAGTAGGCTGAGATCTTTGGATTGTGCTTCAAAGCCAGCATGGGGAGGAACATCTATGAGACACTTACCTCCAATTAATTTTCAAAAGGCCAAAAATGGTTCTGTGGCGTAGAACACTAGCCTTGAACACAAAAGCTCAGGGACTGAAACAAAATGAATGTCTACATGTAGAAGATTGAAAACATATCCCTATATCTCACCCTGTACAAAAGTTAAATCAAAATGGATCAAAGCTCATAATGTATGACCTGAATCTTTGAAACTAGTATAAGAAAAATACTATTCAAGTGTTCATAAGCATAACTGATTACTTTTTGAATAGCATCCAATAGTTCAAGAAAAAAAGAGCAGAAGCTGACAAAACAGGATTCCATCAAATTAAAAAGTTATGCACAGTGAAATAATGAAATAAATAATCATCAGAATGAAGATACAGTGGGTCAACTCAACATCTCAATGACCTCTGACTGCCCTCCTCCTTCTTCTCTTTGTAGTGTAGTGTTTATGTAGCACACTTGTGTGTGTGGCAAGTAATGTTGTTGAATGATTACCAACTTACAAACTTCCTTCTTTTCCCCCATATTATATTGACTCTTTCACACTTTCAGACTGTTGAGCCCCACCATTTTTCAAAAACAAAAAATCATTTCAAATATGATGTGTTTTCAAGGCCAAGCTCGTTATAACAATAGTGTGTACATGTGTCGTCTTATTTCATGGATCAACACATACATCAGTTATAGAGATTGAGAATTTCAAGAAGGCAATGAGTAATCCTCATTGAGTTTGTGTGTCCCTTGAAGGTTCGTGTGTCCCTTGAAAGTTCATGTCTCCTCAAAACACATCTTATTGGGTATACTCTCCATTTTCTTCAATAGGTTTTTATTTGTTCATGTATCCAACTGTCCCAAAGGCTTAAAGTTTTGTCTCTTTTGAATATGATAGCAAAAATCATGACCTTCAGTCCTCATGAAAAGTCATGCTTTCCTGTTTTAAGTCCTCTTAGACTCAAATCAGATTAAGACCTTTGAGAAAACACACTTCATTTCTCATAGCTGAACGTTCAGGAGACATTCTTTTCCCATTGTTTCTCCTTTATCTCTTTCCTTTCTAAAAAGGCAATCACTAAATGCTCAGCTAAAAATAGAAATGCTCTCTTTTCATCTCTACTGAGGTAGATACCCGTTTGCTTTATAGCAAAGCAGTATTACTATTGTCATTAATTTCATCACTCCAAATGCTACAAGACTCAAGATATATGTTTGTAATCAGGAGATGAAAAAGGCAGGAAAGAAGCTAACCTCACCAGAGGCATAAACTGGGAATAAATAGCAAGTCTTTTGGTTGCAATTTACAACGATTCTGAGATTCTTTATCATTCCACACATATGACATATGTTCCTCTCTGAACTAAGCAGTGTAGGTTTCAAAGCAAACCAGGATCTCCTAGCTACCATAATCAACTTTGGAGGATACAGTGATTAAATGCAGCCAAAAGAAACACAGATCTAGGGGAATTGCTTGTTTTTTTTGTCTTAATAATTGCATCTCTGAGTATAATTGACAATTTTCATGAGTCTGTGCTAACTCCTATTTGCCTCCTACAGCACAAGTGGGAAGAAAAGATAAAATTCTTTAGTACACCTATTGGCTGGCTGGTTGCCATAACCAATAGTATATGCCTTAGTCACTGAAGGTGAACAGATGGGATATTTATGATCGTCTAGAGTTGGCTCCACATCCTCAACATGGGAACATTAAAAACTACTGGAAGAAAAACAGAAGCTATTGTAGGGGGAACAAAACAGAAGTGATTTTTCCTCTGCTTCTAATTATTACTAAGAGCCAAGGAACCTAAACAAAGTAAGAGCCACAAAATAAGTACCTTTTTATGCATCAATCCTGTTTTCATAACACATATTTTTTAAATGAGTGTCATCTGTGAAGTGTGACATTTACTTATTGGGATGCAAATGGGATGCAACATTTGTCACTTACTGTGTATTCCTAATGATATGAATCATATGCCAAGCATATGGTCATTTATATTTGTATCACTTATTTTTGTATCCTGATAGAAACATATTGTGTCCAGCCACACTGTGACTTTAATTGTCTTTGGAAGTACTGATCAGGCAGAAGTATCCAAGATCACATTCAATGTAGTCCACTTAATACTGACCTGAAATAGCTTCTTATCTGCAAAGGGACTCCTAAAACACTTTCATAGAAAAATCTAGCACAACACAGTAAATAGCTACTTAGGGAGACTGAGGTGTAAAATTGCATCACCCAGAAGGGTATTCAAACCTAGACTCCAATAACTCACTATAAAATTTTGGTCAAAATATTTAAGCTCTCTGACTCACAGTTACCGAATATATTGAAAAATAATACCATTAGAAAAAGTGAAATTACGTAAAGCACTCAGTACCATGCCTTATATAGAGTTTTTTAAGCTTTCTTCATTTAAGGGGACTATAAATGAGGATAAAATAATAATAATTAGGGAGATATTTCTTGTAAATCACAAAACTGTTTATAAAGCAATAGCTAAGGAAGAATGAAAGAAATATATAATTATATAATGAGTAGGGTTGATTGTACAGCTCAGATTAATATTGCATATACAATTATTGCTTTAAGGCTTTAGCATTAGAATTCTAAAAGCTCCATGAAAGTGTCTTTCACGAATCTCCCTTCATTAACAGCAAAAATAATGACAACTAACATTTATTAAGTGTTTGCAATAAGCTACTAAATGAAGCACTCTATTTGAACAGTTTCTTATAGTTTTTACAACAGTCCTATGGGGTATGCAAGATCTATGCTTTACATGTTTTCTTAGATTATCAAAGCCTTTTGTGATATTTTATATAACTCATAAAACAGTGCTTGTATAAAATTCACAGTGTATCTAGAGAACATACAATTTCAAAAAAATGTTGTAGGTTTCTGTTACATTCCATTTTCTAAGAATGCACTCAAATAAAAGGTGAAAAGCAGACATCGTAATATTTCATTGCCTTTGGTAAAACTCTTCTCATTATTTTGTCTCTTCACAGTATTAACTCTGATATCTACTTCATACTGACTCTTCTCTCATTAGGATGTCAGAAAAGCACTAAGGCTGGATTTACAAGAGGCAAGGGTTTCCAAACCAGAGTGGCAGCCCCTGAGCCCCATTCTCACTTCACAACCAGTCCATCTCCACAGACAAACATGGTATGCTCAATATGATGTGTCCTGTTAGGACAGTTTGATACGTGAGCAAAAAACCCTATTGGAGGTGTGGGGGGAGATGGGACTGAGGCTATATCTGCACCCACATGGCCATGGTGTAGAGTAACCAGGACACTAATTTTTATAGTTTTGATTGCATTATTTTGACACATCACTACTAACTTTTGCGTGATTTACATTCTTTCCCAAAATCATAACCCAAATATTGTCATTATTTCTAATAATGAATGTTTACTATATGCCAAGACACAATGTACAGCATTAATATTCATTTTGCTTATAATTTTCATTATTATGTTGGTAAATAAATTTTCATATCCCAATGTCACAGATGGACAAAATAAAAGAAAATAAGAATTTGATCTGGGCATTGTACCATTCATAAAGAAATGGAAAGCCTTGGAAAAAATTATATTAAGTGAAGGAAGGCATACCCAAAGAAACAAAAGTTGCATGGTTTCCCTCATTTTTGGTAGCTACAAAGTGCCTATAAATCTGTAATTAAACACACTCAGTGGTATGCAAGTGGTTACAAATGAATTAATAATAATTATTAATTAATAATAAATAAACTCTATGGAGAGCTCAAATGGTATAATTCTTTAGAAAGACAAAGCCAAAACCCAACAAAATAAGTACTCAGGAAATGGGTACTTGCAAGAGAGGTGGGGAAAGAGGAGAGGAGTAGATGAATGAATCACTGTATATACCATAAAATTAAGAAAAATAAGGGAAGGAGTAGATAGAAGGAGTGGTGAATATGTTGAAGAAATGACAGAGATCGTGACACATTATACACAGAAACTACTTTGTTAAATGGCAAAAAAAAAAAATTCAATATATATTCTAAAAAAAAAAATTAAGAAAAAGCCGCGCAAGGGCTGGGTTGTAGCTCAGTGGCAAAGTGTTTGCCTAGCAAGTGCAACGTCCTGGGTTCAATCCCCAGTACCAAAAAAGAAAAGACAAAAAAAAAAAAAACAGCTGTACATTGGTGGCTCATGCCTGTAATCCTAGCTACTCAAGAGGCTGAAATTTGAGGATCCCCATTCAAAGCCAGCCTGGGCAGGAAAGGCCATGAGACTTTTAATCTCCAATTAACTGGAAGTAGCACTGTGGCTCAATTGGTAGAGCACTAGTCTCCAGCTGAAGAGCTCAGAAACATCATCCAGGCCTACAGTTCAAGCCCCACAACTGACAACAAAAAAAAAGTTAAGAAAAGTAAAAGAGGAAGGGAAGGGTGGGTGAAAACATTGAAAGGGGTGAAATTGATGAAGACACACTACATTTATAAACTGCTTTGGTGAAAAGAAACTCCTTTGTATAACTATTTAAAGATAACACACAATATTAAGAAATAAAAAAAGACTTTGATATGACAAAAAATAAACCTTGACTCTAAAGCCGTTGTCTTTATAAATGTATTGTATCTGTTGGAAAGGGAGTAGAGAGGGAGATGATGAAATAACATTGTTAAGGATCTTTGAAAAGACCTGTACCAAAGACAGAAAGAACATCACAGAGCCAAGGACAAAAACAAAAATAACAGCATGAACATGCACAAGCATTGTCAACAAAGATAAATCTCTGTGAGCTAAGGTTCAAAAACATGTTAAAGACTAAAACAGGATGTCTTTAGTTTTTATTGACACTTGAAACATAAAAGAGAAAAAATGGACAGGGTAACTGCTTGGGTTAAATGATACAATTGTACCAGATGACAAAAAGCAAGTCAAGTGACTCAAATTCTATTTTTCTTCTTCTTTTTCCATGAAAGAAAGTGGCCTTCAACTTGAAAGGGCATTCAAAGACAGATGAATAGTAAAAACAACTCTTTTTCACTTCAAATTAGATAACATATATGGATTCAAAAGAATTACATCCAGTATGACAAAAATATCCTATGTGTGTAAACACGAGATTATTCCTTAACTTTCTCAATGCAGTTAAACAAGCATATATGAACCAATTATGGTAAGGGAATCTGTTTGGCAATGAATACAGATGAATAAAAGAATTCCTTCCCCTTAGGGCTTATAACCTGGTCAAAATATTTTCAAAACTAAATTACAAAGTAATTTGTGACATTAATATATATGTAAAATATATGTATATGATATATGTAAAAATTGCAAGTTTAGGGTGGGAGAGGTAAAATCAGTTCCTACTATGAGATATTACGAGTGGTCATAGTGAATGTCCGATCTGATCTAGACTTTGAAAGTGGCTAAGACTTCATCTATTGGCAATGAAGAGGCAAAAATTCCTAAATCAATGAGAATGTGACAGCTATATCATTTGAGTACTGGAGTGAAAAAGTGTAGAATTTACTTGGGAAGTGAAAATTACATCATTGAGCAACAAAGAAGAATGTCAGTTTCAATAGCTCACTGTATCACACAATAGGGATTATTTCTAATTTGTTTTTTTCCAGATAGTCATCATGGTGCACTGCACAGATTAGTACCCAATAAATAAATACAGAACAGGAAAAAATAATTTGAATATAAGTAAATGTCTCAATTTTTCAAAACTGAGGAAAAGCTAAATCTCAGAATATGTATTAAGAAACTATTCTCGGGCTGGGAATACGGCCTAGAGGCAAGGGTGCCCGCCTCACATACATGAAGCCCTGGGTTCAATTCCTCAGCACCACATATATAGAAATGGCCAGGAGTGGCTCTGTGGCTCAAGTGGTAGAGTGCTAGCCTTGAGCAAAAGGAAACCAGGGACAGTGCTCAGGCCCTGAGTCCAAGCCCCAGGACTGGCAAAAAAAAAAAAAGAAAAAAGAAACTATTCTCAAAGATCTTAAAAACAAAAAATAATGTCTGCAAAAAAATATAATAGGGCTAATTCTACCAGATTTTTACCACTTACTTTTCTCAATATTTTTTGGAATTACAAAGTACAGATATGTTGAAAGAGTAATTCAATGAATACATTCACATTTCACCAAGATTCTACAGATGCTAGCTAGTATGATGCCCCTTTTGCTATCTCTTTTTTCAGTACATGAGTATATATGTTTACCTTATTTGTTATTAATTAATTTAATTATTGTCAAAGTGATGTACAGAGGGGTTACACTTTCATATATAAGACACTGAGTACATTTCTTATAAAACTTGTTACCTCCTCCCTCATTTTTCTCCCACCTTCTCCATTTCCCTCCCCTCACCTGAGTTGTACAGTTGGTTTACAGCATATTGTCTTGGAAGTATTGATGTTGCATTAATTCACCTTTTACCCTTTGTCTCCATATTGATGCCCCCTTCCCTTCCCTAGTTCCAATAAACGTATATACAATACCCAGGGTACCAAAATCAGTTACAGTGACATCAGGGGTAAAACCATAGGAAAGAAAGACAACAGAAAATGGCATAACTTCACATGGCATGTTGAAAATAACAATGATAAACCATGTATTTCCATAACTTGGAGTTCATTTCACAAAGCCTCATCTTATATATTCATATGTACATAGCTATTAAGCTAGTGTGATTTTCTGCTAGGACTATCCTAGACATGTACTAATTATTACCAATGAGGGAAACCATAGAATCTATGTTTCTTTGGGTCTGGTTCACTTCACTTAGTATGTTTTTTTTTTTTGCAAGTCTTTCTATTTCCTTAAGGATTGGGCAATGTCATTCTTTCTGATAGAAACACAGAATTCCATTTTGCACATGTGCCACCTTTTCCTGATCCATTCCTCTACTGAGGCACATCTGGGTTGGTTCCATATTTTAGCGATGGTAAATTGTGCTGCGATGAGCATAGTTGGTTAAACACATGTAACAAACAACCCCTCTTTGGGGCACATACTCAAAGGTTTACAAGGATGACTATACTAAAGCTACCAGCACAACTATGTTCATTATAGCACAATTTCATTGGTTTTATTAACAATTTGAAAGTGAGTTCAGATATCATCACTTCTTTTTTAAAAATAATGTTACTAAATTTATAGCAACAAATGTAATGTATGTGGGCTTTATCAAAGCACTTGACCTTTCTTGATAGCCTCATAAATGAAATGGCATATATGAGTGAAATGATATAATTAGTTGAGTTCATTTAGTTAAACTAACATACTAAATATGCTGGTTAATGGATCAATATGAGTTTAGAAAAAGGTCACTGGACTACAGTGAAGTTAAGGAAAACATTTTATCTCCTGCTAAGAGTTTATTCTAGCTTATTAGCAATCCCACTTAGATTTCAATAATTCCACTTATTCTAGGTGTAAGATATTGAATATATATTCATATACATACATATTGCCATCCCCAGAGATTCTGACTTTAGTAGACTAAAGGCTCCCAGCATCTATACAGACATCCATCACTGAGAATCATTGATTTAGAGGAGCTCTCTTTTTCTGCTTGAGTCTTTGTTTATCCCTACTCCATTGCAGATAATTTAGATTTGAAAGGCTTCAGACAATTATACCACAAACAACTGTCTTCTTATTAAATTTATAGCTATAGTTTCACTGAGGTTCATAAAACTCATACTTTCTAGACAAGGTAGAGTCCTTTTTATACATCTTCTAATGTCTTTTTGCTCCAAGAATGCAGCTAAACTGGACCTTAAAACATAAAAATCCTAATGTCAGGATTCTTCCTCTGATTCCTGGAAGAGACTTATATTTTATAAATTAAATCCCCATACTTTTGATATTTTCAAGCATTTTCCTTTCTACACTGAAAATGAACATTTGTTAGCAGAAGGTCAGATACTAGGTTTCGTCAACAACTACAAGAATATCATGAACTCATACCACAAGGAAGAACCCCTTCATCCTATGTCATTATTTATCTTCTTAATAAGATAAATATAATTTAGTGTTTTTAATTTTCCTTTTTTAAAGCTCATGCTGCTTTTAAAGATCTGACTACATTTTGAAAATGCTTTAATCTCTATGAAATTTTGTAAATAAAAAGATAGTAATTGTAGGACTTCAATATTGTGGTGAGTGGGAGGTTATCAAGACCTTACGTATAGAGTCTCTTGGAAAAGAAAGTTGATTCACCTATAAATCAGTCACCTAGGGATAGCGGTATAAATCAGAATGGGACAAGGGAAAAAACTCTTGAATTAAATCCTGTTAAAGGACATTTTATGGACTAAATCTGGAACAAATTGCTCACTTATCTGTATCCATCAGGTCAGTATTGTTGGGTTACAGCTTACCTCTGCCTGCCAGGATCACAAAAAGAGAACAGAGAGGGAATAAATTGTATAAACAAAAATAAAACACAATCTGAAGACTATTATGAGACTTAGAAAGAGAAGATTGGTTAGCAAGACTATATAAAAGGTAATTGTCATTTACAGATGACTTTACAATGTTCTTTTTCAAAAATTGTCACCTGAATATCTGAAAGCCCTAAGAAAATAACTAACACCTACTGCAGCTTAATATTTGCCAGGTGCTCTTATAATTGCCTTAGAGCAAGGTTTTTAACCTTGACTGAAAATTACAATCATCTGGGAAACTATAAAATTCCAGATGACCAAGTTTCAATGGAACCCAATAATTCAGAGTATCTGTGGGTGGCAACTGTCCAAGCATAAGTGGTTCCTAAGATCACCAGGTGATTGCAATATGCAGCTGAAGCTCAGAACTATTTTTCTGATAAACTGATTTATTTAATCCTTACAATAGCCCTTTGATGTGGAGTAGTTTTTATCACCATCATCACTCTCATCAGCTTTAATTTACGAGTGAGAAAATTAGGCAGAGAAACATGAAGCTCATTTCCCAAGACTATCAGTTCAGAAGTGACAGAACTGGGATCTGAATCCAGGCAGTCTTGCTCTATTGTGCAATTATTATATTATTAGCACCCAAATTAAAAATCAAAGAATAACAAGAGTTTTGTCAGCCTCTAAGGCATAAATCATAAATATTGCCCTAGTAACCTTTAAATATACAAAAGAAAAATAAACTAGCTTCAGAGAAAATTAATTCCCTTCTGTCTACATTAAAATACAGTGAAATTATGTAGTTAAAAGAGTATATCTAAAACTGGGTGTGATGTGATAACTAATGCCTTTTCTCCCAAACTGTCATCCAGAAATGTAAATTATTAGCACTTTAGGATTTCACTATTTAATATGGTCTCAAATAGAGAACTATACACTTTTTTTTGCAGATTGCCTGTAAATTTATTCTTTTTTAAATTAATTTATTTACTGTCAAAGTGATGTACAGAGGGATTACAGTTTCATATGTAAGGCAGTGAGTACATTTCTTATCAAACTTGTTCCCTCCTCCCTCACTTTTCTCCTTCCTTCCCCGCTCTTGACTGTCCTCCCCCACCCTCATGAGTTGTACAGTTAGATTACGGCATATAGTTTTGTAAGTATTGCTGTTGCATTGGTTCATCTTTTACCCTTTGTCTCTCCTTTGATGCTCCCCTTCCCTTCTCTAGTTCCAATAAACATATATACAACACCCAGGGTACCAAAATCAGTAACAGTTACATCAAGGGTAAAACCCTGGGGAAGAAAGACAACAGAAAATGGCACACTTTCACATGGTACATTGAAAAGAATGACAATGGTAAACCACTTATTTCCATAACTTGGAATTCATTTCACTTAACATCATCTCATGTGTTCATATGTACATAGCTATTGAGCTATTGTGATCTTCTGCTAGGACTATCCTAGATGTGTACTAATTATTACCAACGAGGGAAACCATAGAGTCTATGTTTCTTTGTATCTGGCTCACTTCACTTAGTATGGTTGTTGTTTTTTTCCAAGTCTTTCCATTTCCTTACGGATTGGGCAATGTGATTATTTCTGATAGAGGCACAGAATTCCATTGTGTATAAATACCACATTTTCTTGATCCATTCATCTACTGAGAGGCATCTGGGTTGGTTCCATATTTTAGCGATGGAAAAATTGTGCTGTGATGAACATAGTTGTGCTGGTGGCTTTAGTGTGAGCTTGCTTGTAATCTTTAGGGTAAATGCCCAAAAGCGGGGCTTCTGGGTCATAGGGGAGCTCTATGTTTGGCCTTTTGAGGAACCTCTACACTGTTTGCCAGAGTGGTTGAGCAAGTTTACACTCCCACCAACAGTGTAGTAGGATTCCCTTTTGGCCACAACCCCCCCCCGACCCCGCCCAGCATCTGTTGTTATTAGTTTTCTTGATAATGGACATTCTTACTTGGGTGAGGTGGAATCTCAATGTTGTTTTGAATTGCATGTCTTTTATGGCCAGTGATGTTGAGCACTTCTTCATGTGTCTCTTGGCCATTCTTATCTCCTCTTCCGAGAAGTCTCCTTTTAGGTCTTTAGTCCATTTAAGAGGGCAGTTGTTTCCTTGAGGATTTGTTTTGGGGGAACTGTTTCTATTTTAAAGTACTCAAAAAAGCAATATTTGTACAAGGTGAAGGAAGCTTTATTTGGGGGGATATTCAAATTTTAGGCTTCAAATGAGCAAATTTCAATGAGAGGTTATTATTTGCCCTATATTATTTTATTTCCTTATAGAAATACCTTCACTTTATCAATAAAAGATTCCATGTACATGTACTAACTTTATACTGTGTCGTGTTTTGTCATTGTAAAATGTCTCAATTTTTGACATAGAGATACCATAAGTAATCAGACATACAATTTATATCATGACTGGATAAGGACATACAAGCTCAAAAATCACAAGAATTTCAGGTCAACATTTTTTTTCAAATTTTTATTATCAAACTGATGCACAGAGAGGTTACAGTTTCATATGTTAGGCATTGGATACATTTCTTGTACTGTTTGTTACCTCATCCCTCATATCCCCCTCCCTCCTCCCCCTTTCCCTTTCCCCCCATGAGGTGTTCAGTTCACTTACACCAAACAGTTTTGCAAGTATTGCTTTTTTGTGAGCAAGGTAAAAAATTAAAATAGCTGACAAGATGAATTTAATCTTGATGAAGTAATAAGATTCAAGGAAAAAAAAAGAATCTTGAAACATTCTCTGAAATAAAAGCAGGTCATTCTCCAAAGACATAAGCCGGCCTCAGGAGACTAGCAGATAATAGAGAGAAGGAATGTTACAAAAAAATGTACGAGACCTTTAACCCAGTCTAGATGGTATTCAGCACAGTAAAGGTAACAAAAAAGGAGTTTCAAAAATGAGAAAAAGCAATGGGATAACACCGTTCAAAAAGAAATGTACTCATGACCTTACCCATGTAACTGTAATGCCTCTATCACCTTTATAATAAAATTTTTAAAAATGAAAAAAAATCACAAGAATTTAGAATATATATGCAAAATATTGGATGATACAATCTAAATTAAGAGCAATTTAAGCTTAACAAAAAAAACTTAACATGAGTATATTTAACATCTTGTACTTACTTTAACATAAGACACCAGCACAACCCTTTAAGAAAACTCTGTACTTGAATAGAACTAGTTGTAAGAAAGTACCTTCTTGAATTATAATAACACGATTATCTTTGTAATGTTTCAAAGAACACTACATATTTTAATTTATATTAATTTGTTTAAAGTAACATTATATAAAGAGATAGAAGTTAATGTTTAAATTGGGTTAAATATCTCTATCTCCCAAGTCATTTATCATGTTTTTATAACTTACACACTGGTTTATTTTTCCTACCCAGGTACATAACAAAACATTAAAGGATTTGTTAAAACATCAAATCACACAGTATGACATTAAATATTTGAAAACATCTATCATTTCAGGGGAGTACCAAAGTTGCGTGGTAAGAATCCGAGTTTGAACTACAGATATACAAAGATGAGATCTTAGCAGAATAACTAACCATCCTGCATCAACAATGAAAGAGTTCTATAGAATTTACATATCCTATGTGAACACTAACCAAAAGAAATTAGATATATTTACATTAATACCAGGAAAATAAATTTACAAGTATTAGTATAAAAAGGAAATTTGACAATACCAAAATGATTGTCCCTAAAATAAAATATCAGAATTGTACCTTGATATGTTTTTTAAAGATTGTACATGCCTTTGACCCTGGTAAGTGAAAAATAAACTCTAGGACTCTGGAATATTCATCCAGATGGAATGACTTTATTTGCCTAGGGGCTTTTTCCATCAATCTGATATTGTGGTTTTATGATGACAACAATGAGGCACACTATATTAGATCTAACATCTGGAGGAACTAGACACTAAAGACATTTAGCCCAAATCCTGGGAGGTACTGGTGACTAAAGGTTAGCCAGGAGGGTTGTATATAACAAATTCCCTATAGAAACTCTAGACATCAAAAGTCAAGGTTAGCTCCACAGTTGGTAGCATACTTTGATCACTGTCAAATATTGATGGCCAGGATATTTACATGTCCCTGGGGAAGATGGAAATTCCTGTTTGGAAGTCTCTCAGAGTTTTCCTGATACATCCCTTCCTCTTATTGGCTCTACTTTGGGGGGGAGGGGAGGCTGCTGTAATAAAACTATAACCACAATTATAATGCTATTGTGGAATGTGCAAGTCATTCTAATGAATTACTGAACCTGAGAGTCCTAAATTTGTGGTCCTCAGATCCTTCAAACTTCCTCCTGGTATTGCGAGGGCAGGTTTATGAGAACTATTCCATCAGAATGTTCAGTTTTGCCTACTTTATACAAATGCCATAATATACTTTCAAAATACAAAAAAATCAAAACTTCACAAGAGAAAAAAATCACAAATCTACAATCATCATAGTTCAGAACAATGAATATCACACACCTCTCAGAATATCTAAAGGAACAATAGGGAATTAAATATATCCAAATAAAAACACTTAAAAAACAAACCAAGTTAATTTACATGAATAAAAATATAGACTAAACCAGGCATCAGTGGCTCACACCTGTAATCTTAGCTATTCAGGAGACTAAGATCTGAGGGTTGCAGGTTGAAGCTAGGCCAGGCAGGAAAGTCCCCCATGAGACTCTTATCTCCAATTATCCACCAGAAAACCCAAAGTGGAGCTGTGGCTCAAAGTACTCAAGGCATTGAACCCCCACAGCCAACTAAAAAGAAAAACAAATCCAGATTAAATACAACTATCAGTGGATCTCACAAAAAGTGTTCTAAATAATTTAAAATACATTCTTTCATCATAGTGTAATTAAGCTAAAACTCAATAATAAAATTTAACTATAATACTCCTAAATGTTTGATAATTAAGGAACATATGTTTATATATTTCATGGGATAAGGAAGAAATGAGAATGAAAACCAATAAGACAGTTTGAGATAAAAAAAAAATAACAAAAGTATGACTAAAAATTGTAGTATGTAGCTAAAGCAATGTTTATATAAGGAAGTATACAGCTTTAAATATATTTATTAGAAAAGAAGAAAACTGGGCTTCAATTAAGTTATTATATCAAAATGTAGATGAAGGCACCACCACGCTGCTAGATCAGCGTCCCGGACGTACTCAGGATGGTGCAGGCTAAGAGCTGGACGCTGAAGAAGCACTTCCAAGGTCACCTGCAGATAGTAACTTTGAGCTGAAGACTACTGAGCTCCCACCGTTAAAAAATGGAGAGGTCCTGCTTGAAGCGTTGTTCCTCTCCGTGGATACTTACATGAGAGTGGCGGCCAAAAGATTCAAGGAGGGCGACATGATGATGGGACAGCAGGTAGCCAGAGTTGTGGAAAGCAAAAACTCAGCCTTTCCAACAGGAACTATTGTCCTGACTTTCTCCGGCTGGACAACGCACTCCATTTCTGATGGGAAAGGGTTGCAAAAACTGCCTACAGTGTCCAGATACATTACCACTGTCTTTGGCTCTGGGCACAGTGGACATGCCAGGTCTAACTGCTTACTTTGGCCTACCAGAAATCTGTGGTGCGAAGAGTGGAGAAACAGTGATGGTTAATGCGGCAGCAGGTGCAGTAGGCTCTGTTGTGGGGCAGATAGCCAAGCTCAAGGGGTGCAAAGTTGTCGGATCCGCAGGTTCTGATGAAAAAATTGCCTATCTGAAAAAGATTGGATTTGATGCTGCTTTTAACTACAAGACTGAAGAATCTTTGGAGCAAGCTTTGAAAAAAGCCTCTCCTGATGGGTACGATTGCTATTTTGATAATGTGGGTGGAGAGTTTTCAAACGCTGCTATATCCCAGATGAAGACATTTGGAAGAATTGCAATCTGTAGGGCAATCTCTACATACAACAGCACTTGCGCACCCCTGCCAGGCCCACCTCCAGAGAAGATCATCTACCAGCAGCTCTGCATGGAAGGGTTCATCTACAACCGCTGGCCTGAGGACATGGCCCAGAAAGCTCTGAAAGACTTGCTGAAATGGGTCTCAGAGGGTAAAATCCAGTATCATGAATACCTTATCGAAGGATTTGAAAACAAGCCAGCAGCATTCATGGGAATGATGAAAGGAGAAAATTTGGGGAAGACAATAGTGAAACCATTAAGAAAAATCATGGAATCATCACTGGATGATTAGCTCTTTACTATTTGGTAAAAATGTGTACTGCCTAAATTATCTAAGAATCAGCAACTGTAATGAGGTGATCTACCTAAAATACACTCTAGTGATCTGTGATTAGTGATGGAGTGTGAAAATTTCATGAACAACAATCAGCCATCTCTCTACCTTCTATGGTTCCACCTTTTGGTGGTAAAATAATAATAATAATAATAATAATAATAATAGCGGTTTTTTAGTCCAAAAATCTGCCTGTGACTTTGGATTTCTGATTTCTCATCAGTAAAATGAGGGTGTTAGCTAACACCCTGCAAAAGTGGGTGAAATTGAAGTCTGAAGATGGCCCCTAGTGCTTATGTTAACACCAGGCTGATATCAGATGTCTAAGGGCCCATACTGCTGTGCTGTAGTTGAGTCTAATAATGTAACAGACCAAGGACTGAATCTTTCATTGACAAACACTGCCAAAAATTAAAAAACATAACACTGGGAATATATATGTATGTATTCATGATTTAAGTCTTTCACTTACCAAGGAATATAAAAGGTGTAAACATATAGGAAGATATCTTGCCATGGTTTAGAAAGGAGGGGAATAGAAGCAAGAAAGACTAATACAGCGTGCATTTGATTAGAGTACCTTATATGCATATATGGAAATAACACAGTGAGACTACTGTATGACTAGTAAATTAAAAATTTAAAGGTGCCATGCTTTTTGGACAAGAAGATTCAGTATCAGAAAGACGTCCATTTGGCTGATCAGTTCTGCCATCGTAGACATTGAGAGGTTACATAAAATTGTAACAAGGAACTAATGAGGGAAAAGGTGCATCTGTAAAAAAAAAAAAAAAACTCTGGAAAGTGACTATTACTGCCTTCAAAGAAAAATGGAGGGCTGGGGTGTGGGTCAAGTTTACTGGAGACTTCTGGAAGGACTGGGATTAGAGAAATCTTTATATTGTATAATCTTTTGCACTGTTTGAAATCTGAATCTTATGCATATACTCAAATACAATTAAAAAGTCAGAGTACAAAAAATGCAGATGAAACAGTAAATCAACCACAAAAATACAGAGAAATAAACAGATAAATATAAAAAGATATACAAGAAAAACAACAAAGCCAGTTGAAATATTAGAGTATTCCTTCATAGATCTTGAAAAGTATTTTAAATTGATAAACTCTGGGAAGATTAATTAAAGGAAGCAAAGAAGAATAAAATTACCAATATCAGAAAATGAGACAAACTAACACAAAATCAAAACATTACAAGGTAACACTTTTACTTCTGGAAAACTAGGGTTAGGAGAAAATATAAGTAGTGAAATATAAATGTATATTTATTTATATAATAAATGTGTTTTACATCTGTTATTCAAGTACTTGGAATAGTGAGTCAGGAAGATTGTGGACTACAAAACCAACCTGGGCGATAAAGCAAGTCCGAGGACAGCTCGGGCAATATAGAAAGATTGCCTCAAAAAAAGTCTCTGTAATTGTTATATATCTGTGAAATAATATATATTATATATAATATTTTCCTGAATAAGTGACTTTAAAATTATATGTAGTTATATAGATGTGTATATATGTATGTATATATATATATATATATATATATATATATCCACAAGTATCAGTGAAAGTCTGTGGCATTTGAGCCATACCTCACTGCCTCCTTCTCCCCAGATCTTCTAAGCAATATTCCAAAAATCTCACATCCACTGGGCAGAACCTTTAAGCCAGGCATGACAGTTCAGCAATATTCAATGCAATATTATTGTTAAGATATCCTTACTAAAGTGAACAACAAATTCAACATCATCCATATCAAAATTTCAGTTGCCTATTTTTATAGAAATGGAAAATGTGATCTAACAAAAGCTTTAGATTTGAGAACCATATGAAAATTTGTCTCATAGATGTGGAAAGTAGAACAGTCCAGAGGTTATGGAAGGGAAGGGTATAGATAGCGGGAAGTTGGATAATAAACACCAAAATACACATAGATATACGTTCTAGTATTCTACAGCAAGTTGGGTAAATATAGTTTGAAAT